>NW_011458209.1:0-508 GCF_000754665.1 Bison bison bison | reverse complement strand
CTCCCTCCTCCCTCTTCTCTTCTCCACTGTAACCCTGTGAACCTCTCTGAGTAAACCCTCACTGTAGAGAAACTTATCATCTTTTAATGTAGATGTTTTTATCAATGGTGTTGTATAGAAGGAGAAGTTTTGAAACTACTGTAAAAATAAGACCGATAATCGGAAGCAGGAGACTTAAGTCCAAACCCTGACTCCAGGGAACTCCTGACTCCAAGGAACATTCATTGACAGGAGCTCATCAAATGCCTCCATACCGACACTGAAACCAAGCACCACACAAGGGCCAATAAGTTCCAGGGCAAGACATACCAAGCAAATTCTCCAGCAACAAAGGAACACAGCCCTGAGCTTCAAGATACAGGCTGCCCAAAGTCACCCCAAAACTATAGACATCTCATAACTCATTACTGGACATTTCATTGCACTCCAGAGAGAAGAAATACAGTTCCACCCACCAGAACACCGACACAAGTTTCCCTAACCAGGAAACCTTGACAAGCCACCTGTA
>NW_011458208.1:0-547 GCF_000754665.1 Bison bison bison | reverse complement strand
TCGAGTCGCGACGGCTATCTCTTGGAGCTCACTGGGTGGACTAAAAGGGAGTCAAACCTCCTGAGGCGTTTGGAGAGAGGTCGCGAGGTTGGCCTCTAGGCCATTCAGGAGACGAAGGCCCTCATCGTCCGCGAGTGACGGGGGAGTCTCGGGTGGTTCTCGAGTGGCGGCCCCGGGGTGCGGTTTCTCACGAGGTACGACGGCGAGGTCAGTGAGCCTCTCGTGGGGCGCCAGGGAAGTCGGGTCTCCATGCGAGTGGCGAGGGGGAGCGCGTCATTGCTCTCGAGTCATGTAGGGGAACCTGGCCTCGAGACGTGTTGAAGAAGGTCTCTCGAGGTCTTTCTCGGGTTGAGGCAGGAAACCCTGGCTTCCCTCGACTTGTGCAGGTGACCTCAGGGGGCTTCTCATGGTGGCTCTGAGAAGTCAGGGAAACTGGAGGTGGGCGGGGGGCCTCTCGGGACTCCACGGGGTTTGGTGCATTGGAAGAGGGCCTCATCTCCAGTTGAGGCAGGAACGTCAGGGTTCCTCTGATTTCAGACTCCGATCG
>NW_011458207.1:0-505 GCF_000754665.1 Bison bison bison | reverse complement strand
AAAACCACGTGGTTCCCCCGTCATCGCAAGATGAAGCCCTTTCCCGCTACAGCGTCTCAGGAGAAGTCCCACGTTAGGAATTGGAGGTCGAAACGGTACTTGGCACCCTTGATGCGCCCCCCACAAAGTTCCCCCGGCATCCCCGGTCTCCCTGGAGAGGAACACCGAGGTTTTCCGGCACCACTTCCTCTGAGCCCCTTCTACCCTCCTGATCTCCACAGGAGGGTCGACTCCCCTGCTTTGTCTGGAAGGGGTTCCCGACCTTCCGGTCGCACCTCAGGATGAGGCCGGTCTCACGACGACATTCCAGACGTGGCCTCGTGGGTGCTTCCACTTTGCGAAGCACCCCGATTTCCCGGTCCCCTCTTGGTAAGAACCCGATGCCCGGACACCTCTCCGAACTCCAACCTGTGAATGAGGTCAACACGAAGGGGCAGTGACTCGCCCGGGCATCGTCCGGAAAAGACCCTCAGGTTCCAAATACCGCTCGACAAGTGGCCTCTCT
>NW_011458206.1:0-516 GCF_000754665.1 Bison bison bison | reverse complement strand
TGACTTCAGACTTCCATCGCAAGGTCCCTGCAGACTTGGGACAGGAGAGTCAGGCCTCGTGTTGGGTTGACGCATGGAACTCCGCTTGCCTCTCGAGGTGTTCCCAGGGAGACAGGCCACTTGTCGAGCGGTATTTGGAACCTGGGGGCTTTTCCCGACGATGCACGGGCGAGTCACTGCCCCTTCGTGTTGACTTCATTCACAGGGTGGAGTTCGAAGAGGTGTCCGGGCATCGGGTTCTTATCAAGAGGACCGGGAAATCGGGGTCCTTTGGAATGTGGAACCACCCACGAGGCCACGTCTGGAATGTCGTCGTAAGAACGGCCTCATCCTGAGGTGCGACCGGAAGGTCGGGAACCCCTTCCAGACAAAGCAGGGGAGTCGAGCCTCCTGTCCAGATCAGGAGGGTAGAAGGGGCTCAGAGGAAGTGGTGCCGGAAAACCTCGGTGTTCCTCTCGAGGGAGACCGGGATGTCGGGGAACTTTGTGGGTCGCATCAAGGGTGCCAAGTACCGTT
>NW_011458205.1:0-505 GCF_000754665.1 Bison bison bison | reverse complement strand
CTACAAAGAACATCCATGCAAAGGACAAGCCTGCACAGCTCTGTGCACATCTGCCCCCTCCCCCCACTCACAGCCAGCAGCATTTCCAAGTGACCTCCTAAGGCCTTCGCCAAAATACAGGGGCACCTCTGCGTTTCCTGTTTCCCTCATTTTTACGGAAATACTTTTACTAAAAAAAAAGAAAAACAAAAAACAAATTAAAAAAAAACACACAAAACCCCGCACATTTCTTCGTAGAATGCCACAGTGGAAGGAACACAGGCCTTCAATATTAAGACCTAAATTTGCAAAAAACTTGGAGCTTGGTTTTTTGTTTTGTTTTGTTTTGTTTTGTTTGAATCAAACCACCACATCATTTAAAATTTTTACACGTTCTAATTATTCGGTTCCAAAACACCAAACTTGTACTGCACACGGTCCCCATGGAAAGGCCCCCTCAGCAGGACAGCCACAGATGCTGCCATGAAAGGGCAGCAGGGTGCCCTCCTCCCTTGTTTTCTGCCTG
>NW_011458204.1:4620-5031 GCF_000754665.1 Bison bison bison | reverse complement strand
CTGCAGTCAATGATACACAGGTCCTGCTTGATCCTTGCAGGTGCCTCTCACCTAACAAGCATTTTAATGGTTGGCTTCCTTGAGAAGTCCCTGGGCTAGGTAAAGATTCTCAGACAGTGTTCCTTCTGCCTTGGCTCCATGCCTGGAGTGCATGCATGCCTCTTCCTCTACTGGGACAAGAAGCCACAGCTCTCCACTAATTAAATCCCGTGTCTGGTCCAAACTCACATCATAGTTTCTCCATCAACTTCTCTACATCAGGCTTTCGGAAGCATTTTATCTTAGAACAGCACAACAGAGGCACTTCACAGAGTTCAGCAGCACACAGGACCATACCATAACAAAGCCATTCCAATTTGGCTATATAGTTAATACTGAGATCTTCAAGGCATGAAAAGAGTTGAAAATTTC
>NW_011458204.1:0-457 GCF_000754665.1 Bison bison bison | reverse complement strand
AAGAGAGGAAGTGTGGGGGAGGCATAGATTGGGAGCTGGTGATGAGTAGATGCAAACTATAATGTTAATATATAGAATAGATAAACAAGATCCTACTGTATAGCACAAGGAAATATATTCATAGTTTGTGATAAATAATAACGGAAAAGGATATGGAAAATATTGTGTGTGCATGTGTGCGTGTTTACATATGAATGAAAGGAAAGGTAAAAGGAAAGAAAGGAAAGGACAATTCTTGGCAAGCAGGTACAGAAAGTAGATCCTTGTGTGTTATGGATAGATTTTAAAATGGTGCAACTGCTACAGAAAACAGTGTAAAGTCTCCTCAGTAAACTCAAAATAGAACTACCACATGATTCAGCAATTCCACTTCTGGATGTAAATTCAAAAGAAGTTAACATGGGGTCTTGAGATATTTGCACAGCCATGCTCAAAACAGTGCTAATCACAACATCTA
>NW_011458203.1:0-502 GCF_000754665.1 Bison bison bison | reverse complement strand
AGGAAAAAACGACATTGCTTAGCTCAAGGTTTGTCTGGGAAATTCTTACATATCAGGAGATGGCTCCGAGGTGGATTTGTACAAAGAACATCCATGCAAAGGACAAGCCTGCACAGCTCTGTGCACATCTGCCCCTCCCCCCCTCACAGCCAGCAGCATTTCCAAGTGACCTCCTAAGGCCTTCGCCAAACTACAGGGGCACCTCTGGGCTTCCTGTTTCCCTCATTTTTTGGAATACTTTTCTAAAAAAAAAGAAAAACAAAAAAACAAATTAAAAAAAAAACAACCCGCACATTTCTTCGTAGAATGCCACAGTGGAAGGAAAACAGGCCTTCAATATTAAGACCTAAATTTGCAAAAAACTTGGAGCTTGGTGTTTTGTTTTGTTTTGTTTTGTTTTGTTTGAATCAAACCACCACATCATTTACAATTTTTACACGTTCTAATTATTCGGTTCCAAAACACCAAACTTGTACTGCACACGGTCCCCATGGAAAGGCCC
>NW_011458202.1:0-514 GCF_000754665.1 Bison bison bison | reverse complement strand
AAATACCCCACTCACACCTATGGATAGATCAACTAAAACAGAAAATTAACAAGGAAACACAAACTTTAAACAATACAATAGACCAGTTAGACCTAATTGATATCTATAGGACATTTCATCCCAAACAATGAACTTCACCTTTTTCTCAAGCGCACATGGAACCTTCTCCAGGATAGATCACATCCTGGGCCATAAAGCTACCCTTGGTAAATTCAAAAAAATAGAAATCATTCCAAGCGTCTTTTCTGACCACAATGCAGTAAGATTAGATCTCAATTACAGGAGAAAAACTATTAAAAACTCCAACATATGGAGGATGAACAACACCCTGCTGAATAACCAACAAATCACAGAAGAAATAAAAAAAGAAATCAAAATTTGCGTAGAAACGAATGAAAATGAAAACACAACAACCCAAAACCTGTGGGACACAGTAAAAGCAGTCCTAAGGGGAAAGTTCATAGCAATACAGGCACACCTCAAGAAACAAGAAAAAAGTCAAATAAATAACCTA
>NW_011458201.1:0-521 GCF_000754665.1 Bison bison bison | reverse complement strand
TCTGGCCTCGAGACGTGTTGAAGAAAGGTCTCTCAAGGTCTTCTCGGGTTGAGGCAGGAACCCTGGGTTCGCTGGACTTGTGCAGGGACCTCAGGGGCCTTCTCATGGTGGCTCTGAGAAGTCAGGGAAACTGGAGTTGGGAGGGCCCTCTCGGGACTCCACTGGGTTTGGTGCATTGGAAGAGGGCCTCATCTCCATTTGAGGCAGAAACCTCAGGGTTCCTCTGATTTCAGACTCGAATCGCAGGGTCCCTGCAGACTTGGGACAGGAGAGTCAGGCCTCGTCTTGGGTTGAGGCATGGAACTCCGCTTGCCTCTCGAGGTGTCCCCGGGGAGAGAGGCCACTTGTCGAGCTGTATTTGGAAACTGGGGGTTTTCCCGGATGATGCACGGGCGAGTCACTGCCCCTTTGTGTTGACTTCATTCACAGGGTGGAGTTCGGAGAGGTGTCCGGGAATCGGGTTCTTATCAAGAGGGGACCGGGAAATTGGGGTATTTCGGAATGTGGAACCACCCACGAGG
>NW_011458200.1:0-502 GCF_000754665.1 Bison bison bison | reverse complement strand
AAGCCGTAGCGGGAAAAGGCCTTCATATTGCGATGACGGGTGAATCACGTGGTTTTTCTCGAGTTGCTGTGGGATTCTCGAGTTACGAGGGGGAATTCAGGATGCCTCTTGTGTTGGCCCAGGGAAGTCCAATCTTCCATTCGAGTTGCGAAGGAAAGCTGGGGGATTGCTCTCGAGTGACTTCAGGGCCGATAGACCTGATCTAGGCTTGTGCGCAGAAGCCAATGTTCCTCTCCAGGGGCGACAGGGATCTCGGGGTTGCATTCCAGACGCACCCGGGGAGACAGGCATTCATCTCGAGTGGAAGCAAAGCACCCCGCTCTGCTCCCGATTCGCGACTTGTATCTCTTGGAGCTCACTGGGTGGACTAAAGGGAGTCAAGCCTCCTGAGGGTTTGGAGAGAGGTCCCCAGATTGGTCTCTAGGCCACGCAGGAGACGAAGGCCCTCATCTCGCTATGACGGGGGAGTCTCGGGGTTGTTCTCGAGCGGCGACCCCAGTGG
>NW_011458199.1:0-523 GCF_000754665.1 Bison bison bison | reverse complement strand
GAGGCTCACTGACCTCGCCGTCGTACCTCGTCGAGAAAACCGCACCCCTGGGGCCGCTGCTCGAGAACCACCCCGACGACTCCCCCGTCATCGCGGAGATGAGGGCCTTCGTCTCCTGCATGGCCTAGAGGCCAACCTCGCGACCTCTCTCCAAACGCCTCAGGAGGCTTGACTCCCTTTAGTCCACCCAGTGAGCTCCAAGAGATACCCGTCGCGACTCGAGAGCAGAGCGGGGTTCTTTGCTTCCACTCGAGATGAATGCCTGTCTCCCCGGGTGCGTCTGGAATGCAACCCCGAGATCCCGGTCGCCCCTGGAGAGGAACATTGGCTTCTGGACACAAGCCCAGATGAGGTCTGTTGGCCCTGCAGTCACTCGAGAGCAATCCCCAGCTTTCCTTCGCAACTCGAATGGAAGATTGGACTTCCCTGGGCCAACACAAGAGGCATCCCGAATTCCCCGTCGTAACTCGAGAATCCCGCCGCAACTCGAGAAAAACCACGTGGTTCCCCCGTCATCGCAAGA
>NW_011458198.1:0-515 GCF_000754665.1 Bison bison bison | reverse complement strand
TTTTGAGTAGTTAGAAGATTGATTAGAAATTGTATTGGTGAATGGTTTTTCACTTGTTGGGCCATTGTTTTCTGCTAAGTTTCCATATCCCTTACCTGCTGTGTCCCTGGCAGTGTATTGATTAATATAATTGCTGTAAGTAGTAGCTTTAATGTTTGTAACCTGGGACCCTTGAGTTAATTCTTTTTCTTGTTATAGCCCAAAACACCTTTGCTCTGTAGGAATGCAACTTTATCTAATGCTTTTTTGGAGGGTGGCTCCTGACCAACCACCTTTAGAGAAAAATAAGTTTTCTGAAGAAAAGGTCTTAAAATGTTAACAGGCCTCCGGGCCAGAAGATGATGCAAATCACGTAAACTTTTGCATATGATAAGTTTGCAGGAAGAAAGCCTGGTTTGCTGCAAGACTCTACCCCTTCCCCCATTATCCTCTATGCATTACTTAAGGTATAAAAACTACTTTGAAAAATAAAGTGCGGGTCTTGTTCACCGAAACTTGCTTTCACCATGTCGTTC
>NW_011458197.1:0-520 GCF_000754665.1 Bison bison bison | reverse complement strand
AGTATACTACCCAAAAGCAAATTTTATAGATTCAAATGCAAATCCCCTATCAAAGCTACCAACGGTATTCTTCACAGAGCTAGAACAAATAATTTCACAATTTTGTATGGAAATACAAAAAACCTCGAATAGCCAAAGCTATCTTGAGAAAGAAGAATGGAACTGGAGGAATCAACGTACCTGACTTCAGGCTCTATTACAAAGCCACAGTCATCAAGACAGTATGGTACTGGCACAAAGACAGAAATATTGATCAATGGAACAAAATAGAAAGCCCAGAGATAAATCCACGCACATATGGACACCTTATCTTTGACAAAGGAGGCAAGAATATACAATGGATTAAAGACAATCTCTTTAACAAGTGGTGCTGGGAAAACTGGTCAACCACTTGTAAAAGAATGAAACTAGAACACTTTCTAACACCATACACAAAAATAAACTCAAAATGGATTAAAGATCTCAACGTAAGACCAGAAACTATAAAACTCCTAGAGGAGAACATAGGCAAAACACTCTC
>NW_011458196.1:0-503 GCF_000754665.1 Bison bison bison | reverse complement strand
CTGAGTTTCTAGCTTTAGCATCAGTCTTCCAAAACGAAAATCCCAGGGCTGATCTCCTTCAGAATGGACTGGTTGGATCTCCTTGCAGTCCAAGGGACTCTCAAGAGTCTTCTCCAACACCACAGTTCAAAAGCATCAATTCTTCATTTAGTAGCTATTAAAATCTGGCTAAACACTAGCAGGTGGGCACTCTTTCTGCACCCTTCTGATGTCTATGTCAGAAGCTTTTTCTATCTTTTTTACACTTTAATAAAACTTTATTACACAAAAGCTCTTGAGTGATCAAGCCTTGTCACTGGCCCCAGATTGAAGGATTGAATTCCTCTCCTCCAGAGGCTAAGAAAGAATCCCGGCATCTTTCATGGCTCAGCAAAAACCTTTCATAATCCTATAGGTTACACAGATCCCTGTTCACCCTCAAAGCAGTTTATAAGATTAAGTTAAAAATGAGATAATTTGTATTTTTGGAATAGTGTCTCTCTTTTTCCAAATCATTTAACAGT
>NW_011458195.1:0-501 GCF_000754665.1 Bison bison bison | reverse complement strand
TGGATGGCATCACTGACTCGATGGACGTGATTCTGAGTGAACGTCTGGGTGCTGGTGGATGGACAGGGAGGCCTGGTGTGCTGCGATTCATGGGGTCGCAAAGAGTCAGACATGACTGAGCGACTGAACTGAACTGAACTGAACTGAACACAGCAATAAAAAGAACAAATAACTGCTACACCCAAATACATGAATGGAACCCCCAGAACATAGTAATGAGTGGAAAACAGAGGCAAAAATAGAATTTACTGCATGATCTCCTTATATGAAATTCAGAAAGAAAATTAATTTGTGATGATGGAAATCAGAATGGTTTATATTGTGGAAGGTGTTAATTGGCTGGAAGGGGGCATCAGGAAGCTTTTAGAGTGCTAAAAATTCTATAACTTAATCCAACTGGTAGTTACATAGGTACTTACGTATGTAAAAATCTGTCAAGTTACCCTGTTAAAGAAATGGGAATCAGACCACCCTACCTGTCTTCTCAGAAACCGTATGTGG
>NW_011458194.1:0-528 GCF_000754665.1 Bison bison bison | reverse complement strand
GGAGCCTACTGAAACGTTCACATTCTTCTCGAGCATTTGAAAAAGACCCCTAAACGTGTAGAAAATCTGCTGTACGAGTTCCTTGAAAGCAAGACCCTCTATGTATGGATATGTCTTCATGCCTTAGGTTGTGCCTCGAATATAGTGTACCCATCAACCCAGGAAAGGAAAGAATTGAATCGCCAAATATACAAAGAGATCAAAAGTGCCGAGCCAAGTGACCCCTTGAGGCTTCCAAGAGCTTTTCTGTCTTTCACACACTAAGTAAATACTGAGCACCTACGATGAGCTAGGAGGCATGTAATAAGTTTCAGGGAATAGAAGGCGGAGAGAAGAAGACCCAGAGTTCCTGCTTTCACTGAGACGACTCTAATGATACATCACAGGCAGATCCTTTGAGAACCTATAGAGGGGCCTCTTCCCTCACCACAAAACCTGGGTGTCAGGGAAGGCTTTCCAGAGGCACCATTTCGTTGAGGTCCATAGGTTGAACCTAGGTAAACCAGGGTTGAGATGCAGGAAGAATTT
>NW_011458193.1:0-531 GCF_000754665.1 Bison bison bison | reverse complement strand
GCAGACTGGGGACAGGAGAGTCAGGCCTCGTCTTGGGTTGAGGCATGGAAATCCGCTTGCCTCTCGAGGTGTCCCCGGGGAGAGAGGCCACTTGTCGAGCTGTATTTGGAACCTGGGGGTTATTCGGACGATGCACGGGCCAGTCACTGCCCCTTCGTATTTACTTCATTCACAGGGTGGAGTTCGGAGAGGTGTCCGGGCATCGGGTTTTTATCAAGATGGAACCGGGAAAACGGGTGCTTCGCAACGTGGAAGCACCCACGAGGCCACGTCTGGAATGTCGTCGTGAGACCGGCCTCATCCTGAGGTGCGACCGGAAGGTCGGGAACCCCTTCCAGGCAAAGCCGGGGAGTCGACCCTCCTGTGGAGGCCAGGAGCGTAGAAGGGGCTCAGAGGAAGTGGTGCCGGAAAATCTCAGTGTTCCTCTCCAGGGAGATCGGGATGCCGGGGAATTTTGTGGGGGCGCATCAAGGGTGCCAAGTACCGTTTCGACCTCCAATTCCTCACGTGGGACTTCTCCTGAGACGCTGT
>NW_011458192.1:0-532 GCF_000754665.1 Bison bison bison | reverse complement strand
AATAAAAAGACTATATATGACAAAACCCACAAGCAAAACATTAATCCTCAGTGGTGAAAAATTGAAAAGCATTTCCTCTAAAGTCAGGAACAAGACAAGGGTGCCCACTTTCACCATTACTATTCAACATAGTTTTGGAAGTTTTGGCCACAGCAATCAGAGCAGAAAAAGGAATAAAAGGAATCCAAATTGGAAAAGAAGAAGTAAAACTCTCACTATTTGCAGATGACATGATCCTCTACATAGAAAACCCTAAAGACTCCACCAGAAAATTACTAGAACTAATCAATGATTATAGTAAAGTTGCAGGATATAAAATCAACACACAGAAATCCCTTGCATTCCTATACACTAATAATGAGAAAACTGAAAGAGAAATTAAGGAAACAATTCCATTCACCATTGCAACAGAAAGAATAAAATACTTAGGAATATATCTACCTAAAGAAACTAAAGACCTATATATAGAAAACTATAAAACACTGGTGAAAGAAATAAAAGAAGACACTAATAGATGGAGAAATATACCATG
>NW_011458191.1:0-531 GCF_000754665.1 Bison bison bison | reverse complement strand
CTTTGACAGAGAGAACGAGATGGTGTGGGGGACAGCCCCTAGTGAAATCAGAGGTGAGAGCACAAAGCAATACAGTAGGCAGACTCTGGTTTTTTTGGGGGGGAGATGCTCGAGAATATCCGGGTGGAGTCCTGAGTCTCGATCCCGCATTTGCGTATGCCGAGCCTCCTTCCTCATGACCTTTGTCCAGAGTGGAATGCCTTCCCGGCTCCCGGCACAGGATCAGTGCATGCTCAGTCAAGGTATCAGTGCCTGCTCAGCCACGTGATCACTGACGGCACAGTCACGTGATCAGCGCCTCTCAGTCACGTGATCACCGTATGATAAACACGTGATCAGTGAACGACCAGCCACGTGATCACTGCATGCGCGGTCAGGTGGTCAGTTCCTGATCAGCCACCTGATCAGTGCGTGCACAGTCCCCTGATCAGTGCCTGTCAGTCACTGATCACTGAATGATAAACACGTGATCAGTGCCCGAACAGCCACGTCATCAGTGCATGCGCAGTCACGTGATCAGTGCATGATAGC
>NW_011458190.1:0-515 GCF_000754665.1 Bison bison bison | reverse complement strand
CCGGTCTCACGACGACATTCCAGACGTGGCCTCGCGGGTGCTTCCACATTGCGAAGCACCCCGATTTCCCGGTCCCCTCT
This sequence comes from Bison bison bison, assembly GCF_000754665.1. NCBI lineage: Eukaryota > Metazoa > Chordata > Mammalia > Artiodactyla > Bovidae > Bison > Bison bison. The sequence goes on along the minus strand of NW_011458190.1, from coordinate 435 downwards.
AGATAAGAACCCGATGCCCGGACACCTCTCCGAACTCCACCCTGTGAATGAAGTCAACACGAAGGGGCAGTGACTCGCCCGTGCATCGACAGGAAAAAACCCCCAGGTTCCAAATACAGCTCGACAAGTGGCCTCTCTCCCCGGGGGACACCTCGAGAGGCAAGCGGAGTTCCATGCCTCAACCCAAGACGAGGCCTGACTCTCCTGTCCCCAGTCTGCAGGGACCCTGCGATCGGAGTCCGAAATCAGAGGAACCCTGAGGTTCCTGCCTCAACTGGAGATGAGGCCCTCTTCCAATGCACCAAACCCAGGGGAGTCCCGAGAGGCCCCTCCCACCTCCAGTTTCCCTGACTTCTCAGAGCCACCATTGAGAAGCCCCCTGAGGTCACCTGCACAAAGCGAGGGAAGCCAGGGTTTCCCGCCTCAACCCGAGAA
>NW_011458189.1:0-515 GCF_000754665.1 Bison bison bison | reverse complement strand
AAACCCCTTCCAGACAAAAGCAGGGGAGTCGACCGTCCTGTGGAGACCAGGAGGGGTAGAAGGGGGCTCAGAGGAAGTGGTGCCGGAAAACCTCGGTGTTCCTCTCCAGGGAGACCGGGATGCCGGGGAACTTTGTGGGGGCGCATCAAGGGTGCCAAGTACCGTTTCGACCTCCAATTCCTCACGTGGGACTTCTCCTGAGGCGCTGGAGCGGGAAAGGGCTTCATCTTGCGATGACGGGGGAACCACGTGGTTTTTCTCGAGTTGCGGCGGGATTCTCGAGTTACGACGGGAAATTCAGGATGCCTCTCTTGTTGGCCCAGGGAAGTCCAATCTTCCATTCGAGTTGCGGAGGAAAGCTGGGGATTGCTCTCGAGTGACTGCAGGGCCAATAGACCTCATCTAGGCTTGTGTCCAGAAGCCAATGTTCCTCTCCAGGGGCGACCGGGATCTCGGGGTTGCATTCCAGACGCACCCGGGGAGACAGGCATTCATCTCGAGTGGAAGCAAAGAAC
>NW_011458188.1:0-541 GCF_000754665.1 Bison bison bison | reverse complement strand
AGTGATGGTCGCCTGTGAGTGCCATGAAGTGAAATAAAAGAAGGTAAAAAACATAAAAAAGCCGATGAGAGAAGTTGGGCTAACTGCCTTTGCAAACCTCAGTATTTGACTGTTTAGAATATGATTGTACCAAAATAAATTTAAATATGTTATAAATCCTCATGCTGTGAACATTAATTATGCTAACTGATGTTTTACATTATTTAATTGTTGGACTCACACTGGAGTGTGATATTAATTTAAAATATTCTGCCATGTAATGCAAAGACAGAAAGGGAGTATGTGGGCTTTACAGCAGATGGAATTATTCTGGGTTTTGTTTGTTTGTTTATTTTCTCTCAAATTTGCTTCAAGGAAGCCTAAAAAAAGACTAAAGATAATCGTGGTATGATGAAGGGATGCAGAAATAAACTTCCAGCAACCTCTGAACTCTCCTGTATATTACTTGGAACAAGTGGTTTAGTGGAAAGTTCACCAACGACTGCCTTGTGTACTTTTTTCCAAGCCTTTATTTTTTCTCATTTGCCTTTTCAGATTCTTT
>NW_011458187.1:0-795 GCF_000754665.1 Bison bison bison | reverse complement strand
GGCAAGCGGAGTTCCATGCCTCAACGCAAGACGAGGCCTGACTCTCCTGTCCCCAGTCTGCAGGGACCCTGCGATCGGAGTCTGAAATTAGAGGAACCCTGAGGTTCCTGCCTCAACAGGAGATGAGGCCCTCTTCCAATGCACCAAACCCCGTGGAGTCCCGAGAGGCCCCTACCACCTCCAGTTTCCCTGACTTCTCAGAGCCACCATGAGAAGCCCCCTGAGGTCACCTGCACAAGTCGAGGGAAGCCAGGGTTTCCTGCCTCAACCCGAGAAAGGCCTCGAGAGACCTTCTTCAACACGTCTCGAGGCCAGATTCCCCTACCATGCCCCGAGAGCAATGACGCGCTCCCCCTCGCCACTCGCATGGAGACCCGACTTCCCTGGCGCCCCACGAGAAGCTCACTGACCTCGACGTCGTACCTCGTCGAGAAACCGCACCCTGGGGCCGCCGCTGGAGAACCACACCGAGACTCCCCCGTGATCGAGAGATGAGGGCCTTCGTCTCCTGAATGGGCTAGAGGCCAAATTCGCGACCTCTCTCCAAACGCCTCAGGAGACTTGACTCCCTTTAGACCACCCAGTGAGCTCCAAGAGATACCTGTCGCGACTCGAGAGCAGAGCGGGGTTCTTTGCTTCCACTCGAGATGAATGCCTGTCTCCCCGGGTGCGTCTGGAATGCAACCCCGAGGTCCCGGTCGCCCCTGGAGAGGAACATTGGCTTCTGGACACAAGCCTAGATGAGGTCTATTGGCCCTGCAGTCACTCGAGAGCAATCCCCAGCTTTCCTTCGAA
>NW_011458186.1:0-541 GCF_000754665.1 Bison bison bison | reverse complement strand
TCGACCTCTCTCCAAAACGCCTCAGGAGGGCTTGACTCCCTTTAGTCCACCCAGTGAGCTCCAAAGAGATACCCGTCGCGACTCGAGAGCAGAGCGGGGGTTCTTTGCTTCCACTCGAGATGGATGCCTGTCTCCCCGGGTGCATCTGGGAATGCAACCCCGAGATCCCTTTCGCCCCTGGAGAGGAACACTGGCTTCTGGACACAAGCCTAGATGAGGTCTGTTGGCCCTGCAGTCACTCGAGAGCAATCCCCAGCTTTCCTTCGCAACTCAAATGGAAGATTGGACTTCCCTGGGCCAACACAAGAGGCATCCTGAATTCCCCGTCGTAACTCGAGAATCCTGCCGCAACTCGAGAAAATCCACGTGGTTCCCCCGTCATCGCAAGATGAAGCCCTTTCCCGCTACAGTGTCTCAGGAGAAGTCCCACGTTAGGTACTGGAAGTCGAAACGGTACTTGGCACCCTTGATGTGACCCACAAAGTTCCCCGACATCCCGGTCTCCCTCGAGAGGAACACCGAGCTTTTCCGGCACCACTTC
>NW_011458185.1:0-517 GCF_000754665.1 Bison bison bison | reverse complement strand
AATTCCTAAACGTGGGACTTCTCCTGAGACGCTGTAGCGGGAAAAGGGCTTCATCTTGCGATGACGGGGGAACCACGTGGTTTTTCTCGAGTTGCGGCGGGATTCTCGAGTTCCGACGGGGAATTCGGGATGCCCCTTGTGTTGGCCCAGGGAAGTCCAATCTTCCATTCGAGTTGCGAAGGCAAGCTGGGAATTGCTCTCGAGTGACTGCAGGGCCAACCAGACCTCATCTAGGCTTGTGTCCAGAAGACCAATGTCCCTCTCCAGGGGCGACCGGGATCTCGGGGTTGCAATCCAGACGCACCCGGGGAGACAGGCATTCATCTCGAGTGGAAGCAAAAAACCCCGCTCTGCTCTCGATTCGCGACGGGTATGTCTTGGAGCTCACTGGGTGGACTAAAGGGAGTCAAGCCTCCTGAGGCGTTTGGAGAGAGGTCGCGAGGTTGGCCTCTAGGCCATGCAGGAGACGAAGGCCCTCATCTCCGCGATGACGGGGGAGTCTCGGGGTGGTTCTCGA
>NW_011458184.1:0-524 GCF_000754665.1 Bison bison bison | reverse complement strand
GGCCTCGTCTTGGGTTGAGGCATGGAACTCCGCTTGCCTCTCGAGATGTCCCCGGGGAGAGAGGCCGCTTGTCGAGCTGTATTTGGAACCTGGGGTTTTTTCCGAACGATGCTCGGAAAAACTGCCCTTTCGTGTTGACTTCATCCACAGGGTGGAGTTCGGAGAGGTGTCCGGGCATCGGGTTCTTCTCAAGAGGGGACCGGGAAATCGGGGTCCTACAGAATGTGGAACCACCCACGAGGCCACGTCTGGAATGTCTTCGTGAGACCGGCCTCATCCTGAGGTGCGACCGGAAGGTAGGGAACCCCTTCCAGACAAAGCAGGGGAGTCGACCCTTCTGTCCAGATCAGGAGGGGAGTAAGGGCTCAGAGGAGGGGGTGCCGGAAAACCTCAGTGTTCCTCTCGAGGGAGACCGGGATTTCGGGGAACTTTGTGGGTCGCATCAAGGGTGCCAAGTGCCCTTTCGACCTCCAATTCCTAACGTGGGACTTCTCCTGAGACGCTGTAGCGGGAAAGGGCTTCAT
>NW_011458183.1:0-507 GCF_000754665.1 Bison bison bison | reverse complement strand
ATATGTAGGGGTCTTGTTTTTGTATCCATTCAGCCAGTCTTTGTCTTTTGTTGGGGCATTCAACCCATTTACGTTTAAGGTAATTATTGTATAAGTATGGTCCCGTTGTCCTATTTACTTTATTGTTTTGGGTTCGAATTTATACACCCTTTTTGTGTTTCCTGTCTAGACAATATCCTTTAGTATTTGTTGGAGAGCTGGTTTGGTGGTGCTGAATTCTCTCAGCTTTTGCTTGTCTGTAAAGCTTTTGATTTCTCCTTCATATTTGAATGAGATCCTTGCTGGGTACAATAATCTGGGCTGTAGGTTATTTTCTTTCATCACTTTAAGTATGTCTTGCCATTCCCTCCTGGCTTGGAGAGTTTCTATTGAAAGATCAGCTGTTCTCCTTATGGGAATTCCCTTGTGTGTTATTTGTTGTTTTTCCCTTGCTGCTTTTAATATTTGTTCTTTGTGTTTGATCTTTGTTAATTTGATTAATATGTGTCTTGGGGTGTTTCGCCTTGG
>NW_011458182.1:0-518 GCF_000754665.1 Bison bison bison | reverse complement strand
GGACTGCAGCCTGCCAGGCTCTCCGTCCATGGGATTTTCCAGGCAAGAGTACTGGAGTGGGGTGCCATTGCCTTCTCCCCTATCTATTCACAAGCCTGCCTAAATCATTGTCTTCTAGCCACCTTGGGGATGCCAATGACCACCCAGCCTTACCAGGCCACAGAGGAGAGAAAACACTTACCACAGGAGGTCCGGGTAAGGAACAAGGAACTAACAAGCTCCCACCAACCAGGATTCTGCAGAGGTCAACAAGAGGTCAGCAAGAGATGGGAGACTGCAGTCCAGAGGTCCTAGCAACTTCCAGCGAGCAGCAAAGACCCAGCATAGTCAAAACGAATTCAATGTTACCAAAAACAAATAAATAAACGGACAGAAGTTCTTTGAACACATGACTGAGATTAGGGGTGAGGCAGAACATGTATGTGCCAGGATACTCTTAAAGTACGAGAAAGCAAAGAAAGGAAAGACAACTCTCAAGCTGTCCAAAGTGATAAAAATGAATGAGTACACAGTTTTAC
>NW_011458181.1:0-504 GCF_000754665.1 Bison bison bison | reverse complement strand
GCTTTCACATGGACTGTAGCCCATCAGGCTCCTTTGTCCATGGGGTTCTCCAGGCAAGAATACTGGAGTGGGTTGCCATTTCTTTCTCCAAAAAGGCTGATGAAAGTATGTGAAATACGTAGCATGTAAAAATGGTTAAAATGGTGAAAATTTAAGTTAGATTTTTTTTTACAACAATTAAAAACTTTTAACAACCAGGAAAGAATTTGAATAGACATTTCACCAAAATACTGCTTAACATGATTGAAAGTGAAGAAATTAAGTCGCTCAGTCGTGTCCGACTCTTTTGCGACCCCATGGACTGTCGCCTATCAGGCTCCTCCATCCATGGGATTTTCCAGGCAAGAGTGCTGGGGTGGATTGTCATTTCCTTCTCCAGGGGATCTTCCTGGCCCAGGAATCAAACCCAGGTCTCCTGCATTGCAGGCAGACACTTTACCTTCTGAGCCACCAGGGAAGCCCTTAGCAAAATGTAAATCAGTTTCATTGAAATACTACTTCACA
>NW_011458180.1:0-532 GCF_000754665.1 Bison bison bison | reverse complement strand
TTACAGGAGAAAAAACTATTAAAAAATTCCAACATATGGAGGCTGAACAACACACTGCTGAATAACCAACAAATCACAGAAGAAATCAAAAAAGAAATCAAAATTTGCATACAAATGAATGAAAATGAAAACACAACAACCCAAAACCTGTGGGACACGGTAAAAGCAGTCCTAAGGGGAAAGTTCATAGCAATACAGGCACACCTCAAGAAACAAGAAAAAAGTCAAATAAATAACCTAACTCTACACCTAAAGCAACTAGAAAAGGAAGAAATGAAGAACCCCAGGGTTAGTAGAAGGAAAGAAATCTTAAAAATTAGAGCAGAAATAAATGCAAAAGAAACAAAAGAGACCATAGCAAAAATCAACAAAACCAAAAGCTGGTTCTTTGAAAGGATAAATAAAATTGACAAACCATTAGCCAGACTCATCAAGAAACAAAGGGAGAAAAATCAAATCAACAAAATTAGAAACGAAAATGGAGAGATCACAACAGACAACACAGAAATGCAAAGGATCATAAGAGAATACT
>NW_011458179.1:0-516 GCF_000754665.1 Bison bison bison | reverse complement strand
GGATGAGGCAGGTCTCACAAACAACATTCCACACGTGGCCTCGTGGTTGCTTCCACACTTGCGAACGCACCCCCGACTTTCCCGGTCCCCCTCCTTCGGTAAGAACCCGACTGCCCGGACACCTCTCCGACTCCACCCTGTGAATGAAGTCAACACGAAGGGGCAGTGACTCGCCCGTGCATCGTCCGGAAAAGACCCCCAGGTTCCAAATACCGCTCGACAAGTGGCCTCTCTCCCCGGGGACACCTCGAGAGGCAAGCGGAGTTCCATGCCTCAACCCAAGACGAGGCCTGACTCTCCTGTCCCCAGTCTGCAGGGACCCTGCGATCGGAGTCTGAAATCAGAGGAACCCTGAGGTTCCTGCCTCAACTGGAGATGAGGCCCTCTTCCGATGCACCAAACCCGGTGGAGTCCCGAGAGGCCCCTCCCACCTCCAGTTTCCCTGACTTCTCAGAGCCACCATGACAAGCCCCCTGAGGTCACCTGCACAAGTCGAGGGATCCCAGGGTTTCCTGC
>NW_011458178.1:0-500 GCF_000754665.1 Bison bison bison | reverse complement strand
TCCAAAGAGATACCCGTCGCGACTCGAGAGCAGAGCGGGGTTCTTTGCTTCCACTCGACATGAATGCCTGTCTGTCCGGGTGTGTCTGGAATGCAACCCTGAGATCCCTGTCGCCCCTGGAGAGGAACACTGGCTTCTGGACAGAAGCCTAGATGAGGTCTATTGGTCCTGCAGTCACTCGAGAGCAATCTCCAGCTTTCCTTCGCAACTCGAATGGAAGATTGGACTTCCCTGGGCCAACACAAGAGGCATCCTGAATTCCCCGTCGTAATTCGAGAATCCTGCTACACCTCGAGAAAAAGCACGTGGTTCCCCCGTCACCGCAAGATGTAGCCCTGTGCCGCTACAGCGTCTCAGGAGAAGTCCCACTTTAGGAATTGGAGTTCGAAACGGTACTTGTCACCCTTGATGCGACCCACAAAGCGCCCCGACATCCCGGTCTCCCTCGAGAGGAACACCGAAGTTTTCCGGCACCACTTCCTCTGAGCCTCTTCTACCCT
>NW_011458177.1:0-512 GCF_000754665.1 Bison bison bison | reverse complement strand
TGGGACTTCTCGTGAGACGCTGTAGCGGGACAGGGCTTCATCTTGCGATGACGGGGGACCACGTGGTTTTTCTCGAGTTGCGGCGGGATTCTCGAGTTACGATGGGGAATTCAGGATGCCTCTTGTGTTGGCCCAGGGAAGTCCAATCTTCCATTCGAGTTGCGAAGGCAAGCTGGGGATTGCTCTCGAGTGACTGCAGGGCCAATAGACCTCATCTGGGTTAGTGTCCAGAAGCCAATGTTCCTCTCCAGGGGCGACCGGGATCTCGGGGTTGCATTCCAGACGCACCCAGGGAGACAGGCATTCATCTCGAGTGGAAGCAAAGAACCCCGCTCTGCTCTCGAGTCGCGACGGGTATCTCTTGGAGCTCACTGGGTGGACTAAAGGGAGTCAAGCCTCCTGAGGCGTTTGGAGAGAGGTCGCGAGGCTGGCCTCGAGGCCATGCAGGAGACGAAGGCCCTCATCTCCGCGATGACGGGGGAGTCTCGGGGTGGTTCTCGAGCGGCGGCCCC
>NW_011458176.1:0-506 GCF_000754665.1 Bison bison bison | reverse complement strand
TGCTGGGTCTTTGCTGCTCGCTGAAAGTTGCTAGGACCTCTGGACTGCAGTCTCCCATCTCTTGCTGACCTCTTGTTGACCTCTGCAGAATCCTGGTTGGTGGGAGCTTGTTAGTTCCTTGTTCCTTACCCGGACCTCCTGTGGTAAGTGTTTTTCTCTCCTCTGTGGCCTGGTAAGGGTGGGTGGTCATTGGCATCCCAAAGGTGGCTAGAAGTCAATGATTTAGGCAGGCTTGTGAATAGATATGGGAGAAGGCAATGGCACCCCACTCCAGTACTCTTGCCTGGAAAATCCCATGGACGGAAGAGCCTGGTAGGCTGCAGTCCATGGGATCGCTCGGAGTCGAACACGACTGAGCGACTTCACTTTCACATTTCACTTTCATGCATTGGAGGAGGACATGGCAACCCACTCCAGTGTTCTTGCCTAGAGAACCCCAGGGACTGCGGGGCCTGGTGGGCTGCCGTCCATGGGGTCACACAGACTCGGACACGCCTAAAACGACT
>NW_011458175.1:0-523 GCF_000754665.1 Bison bison bison | reverse complement strand
CCCCAAGCCAGCCCCTCTGTGAGTCCGCTCCTGCCAGGCTCCAGATGTCCAAGGTGATCCTTGGCCCACCCCACGCAAACTTCCCTGCACCCCACTTCCCCCGTCTTCCCCCGGTTACCCCTCCGCGTCCCGTTTCCCCCAGTTCCCCCCGTTTCCCCCAGTTCCCCCCAGTTTCCCCCCGTGCCCCCCCATCCCTCCCACCACCCCCCTCCCACACCCTGCTCTTCGGGCCCTAGCCCGGGCTTTTTCTAACTGGAGGCCGCCCCGCCCAGCATTCCCGCCCCTTCCCGGCCAGCCAATCGGCACGGGGACCGTGTTGGGGCCCCCGCGAGGCCCGCCCCGACCCGGGACGGTCCAGCGCACGTACCTCGCCCGTCCTGGAATTCTCCAAAGAGAGCCGTCCCCGCACCCCTCCTTTGGCATCCGGTGGGGAGGCTCTGGCATTGTTCCCGAGAGCCCCCCCCTCAACACTGTGTCCCCGCAGGCGGCTGCCGCCCAACCCCCAGGGGCACACGCTGCCCCG
>NW_011458174.1:0-510 GCF_000754665.1 Bison bison bison | reverse complement strand
GCCTTGCCATCTGAACCAGGACATTGCAAATTCCCTAGGCAAAATACAAAGAATAGAGCTCGTGTTCTACTAAATGGAAAGATGATTTCAAAAACAGAAGCTGTCCTTTGTTGGTATCTTTGAATCTTTATGTAGTTTCGTTTGATTTTTACTGTTAAGGCTAACTGAACAAGGCAAGAGAGAAACCCCAGAATTGAAAAGCAATTGACGGTTTTGAAAGAAACATGTGCAGGTGAAGCTCTCTTCCTTTTTGAGAGATGGTTAAATGCAAAATCTTGATTCAACACATATGACTTTTGTGCACTTTATTTCAAATCTCCATGACAAAACCCTAAGGCGTCCAGGAAGAAAGGAGTAGAGGGGCAGACACAAAGAGCAACCTTTCCCCTTGGTGCCATCGCAACCAGCTGCTTAGTTCCTTCATCTCAAGGACTATCATCTGGGCTTCTCTGGTTTGTCTGATTCTTGTTTCGGGGACCGTTTCTCGTCACAAGGCTGTCAACAGTGGGG
>NW_011458173.1:0-507 GCF_000754665.1 Bison bison bison | reverse complement strand
AAGAAAATCAAAAATTTAGCATAGAAACGAAATGAAAAATGAAAAACACAAACAACCCAAAAACCTAGTGGGACACGGTAAAAGCAGTCCTAGGGAAAGTTCATAGCAATACAGGCACACCTCAAGAAACAAGAAAAAAAGTACAAATAAATAACCTAACTCTACACCTAAAGCAACTAGAAAAGGAAGAAATGAAGAACCCCAGGGTTAGTAGAAGGAAAGAAATCTTAAAAATTAGAGCAGAAATAAATGCAAAAGAAACAAAAGAGACCATAGCAAAAATCAACAAAACCAAAAGCTGGTTCTTTGAAAGGATAAATAAAATTGACAAACCATTAGCCAGACTCATCAAGAAACAAAGGGAGAAAAATCAAATCAATAAAATTAGAAACGAAAATGGAGAGATCACAGCAGACAACACAGAAATAAAAAGGATCATAAGAGACTATTATCAACAATTATATTCCAATAAAATGGACAACGAGGAAGAAATGGACAAATTCTTAG
>NW_011458172.1:0-508 GCF_000754665.1 Bison bison bison | reverse complement strand
ATTTTTACTAGTAGTTTCAAAAACTTACTCCTTCTATACAACACCATTGATAAAAACATCTACATTAAAGATGATAAGTTTCTCTACAGTGAGGGGTCACTCAGAGAGGTTCACAGGGTTACATGGAGAAGAGAAGAGGGAGGAGGGAGTTAGAGGTGACCCAAATGAGATGAGGTGAATCAATAGTGGAGAGAGCGGGCTAGCCAGTAGTCACTTCCTTATGTGCACTCCACAACTGGACCACTCAGAGATGTTCACGGGGTTATACAGAGAAGAGAAGAAGGAGGAAGGCAACAGAGGTGGCCAGAAGGATAAAAGGGGGGAATGAAAAGGAGGGAGACAGATCCAGCCAGTAATCAGTTCCCTAAGTGTTCTCCACCGTCTGGAATACACAGAAATTCACAGAGTTGGGTAGAGTAGAGAGGGGTTAGGGAGGAGACACAGGCGACCTGGTGGAGAAAAAGGAGCGTCCAAAGGGAGAGACAGCAGTCAAGCCAGTAATCTCACT
>NW_011458171.1:0-523 GCF_000754665.1 Bison bison bison | reverse complement strand
TTGGCCCTGCAGTCACTCGAGTGCAATCCCCAGCTTTCCTTCGCAACTCGAATGGAAGATTGAACTTCCCTGGGCCAACACAAGAGGCATCCCGAATTCCCCGTCGTAACTCGAGAATCCCGCCGCAACTCGAGAAAAAGCACGTGGTTCCCCCGTCATCCCAAGATGAAGCCCTTTCCCGCTACAGTGTCTCAGGAGAAGTCCCACGTTAGGAATTGGAGGTCCAAACGGTACTTGGCACCCTTGATGCACCCCCACAAAGTTCCCGGCATCCCAGTCTCCCTGGAGAGGAACACCGAGGTTTTCCGGCACCACTTCCTCTGAGCCCCTTCTACCCTCCTGATCTCCACAGGAGGGTCGACTTCCCTGCTTTGTCTGGAAGGGGTTCCCGACCTTCCGGTCGCACCTCAGGATGAGGCCGGTCTCACGACGACATTCCAGACGTGGCCTCGTGGGTGCTTCCACATTGCGAAGCACCCCGATTTCCCGGTCCCCTCTTGGTAAGAACCCGATGCCCGGACAC
>NW_011458170.1:0-592 GCF_000754665.1 Bison bison bison | reverse complement strand
GTCCCCAGTCTGGCAGGGACCCTGAGATTGGAGTCTGAAAATCACGAGGAACCCTGAGGTTCCTGCCTCAACTGGAGATCGAGGCCCCTCTTCCAATGCCACCAAACCCCGTCGGAGTCCAGACGAACGCCCACCCCCCCCCCACCTCCAGTTTCCCTGACTTCTCAGAGCCACCATGAGAAGCCCCCTGAGGTCACCTGCACAAGTCGAGGGAAGCCAGGGTTTCCTGCCTCAACCCGAGAAAGACCTCGAGAGACCTTCTTCAACACGTCTCGAGGCCAGGTTCCCCTCCCATGACTCGAGAGCAATGACGCGCTCCCCCTCGCCACTCGCATGGAGACCCGACTTCCCTGGCGCCCCACGAGAGGCTCACTGACCTCGCCGTCGTACCTCGTGAGAAACCGCACCCTGGGGCCGCCACTCGAGAATCACCCCGAGACTCCCCCGTCATCGCGGAGATGAGGGCCTTCGTCTCCTGCAGGGCCTAGAGGCCAACCTCGCGACCTCTCTCCAAACGCCTCAGGAGGCTTGACTCCCTTTAGTCCACCAAGTGAGCTCCAAGAGATACCCGTCGCGACTCGAGAGCAGAGCG
>NW_011458169.1:0-640 GCF_000754665.1 Bison bison bison | reverse complement strand
GTGCAGAGGGCATTCCAGGCAAAAGACATCAGAGAAGAACGTGAGGAGCAAGCCTGAAGGGAAGTGGTCGTATCTTCAATATGCTGGGAAAATACGAGAGCCGTTGGAGCAGGGAGGTGACAGCATTGCATCTGCATTTCCAAAAAGGTCATCTTGCTCCACGTCACTAAATGATTGGAGAGGCTCAAACTCCAAAACTCCAAGGAGGGACCACTTCACATGAGTCCGACTGGGCCTCACTGCGATGTCTGTCAATAACCGATGCTGGAGAAGATGTGGAGCAAAGGGAACTCTCCTCCACGGTGAGTAGGAATGGGCGTGGGTAGAGCCGGTATGGAAAAGAATATGGAGGTTCCCGAAGGAACTAAAAGTGGAAGTAGCCTATGGTCCAGCAGTCCGACTCCCAGGCATAGATCCACCCACGGTATAAGTGAACAAGATAGATGCCCCGTTTGGGCACATCTATCTGTGCGTGCGCGCGCACATGCGCATGCGCGATCGCTTCGAGGCAGGGGGTGGGGCGGGGGCCGGGGCTCTGGCTGGAGTCGGTGCAAGCCCCGGGATTGCCTGAGGCAAGCCAAAGGAGCCCCAGGTGGCGACGGGACTGCCGGTCGTCGGGTGTCCTGGAAGCCGAATGCGA
>NW_011458168.1:0-505 GCF_000754665.1 Bison bison bison | reverse complement strand
GACTGCAGGGCCAAATAGACCTCATCTAGGCTTCTGTCCAAAAGCCAATGTTCCTCTCAAGGGGTGACAGGGATCTCAGGGTTGCATTCCAGACACACCCGGGGAGACAGGCATTCATGTCGAGTGGAAGCAAAGAACCCCGCTCTACTCTCGAGTCGCGACGGGTATCTCTTGGAGCTCACTGTGTGGATTAAAGGGAGTCAAGCCTCCTGAGGCGTTGGAGAGAGGTCGAGAGATTGGTCTCTAGGCCATACAAGAGACGAAGGCCCTCAACTCGCGATGATGGGGGAGTCTCAGGGTTGTTCTCGAGCGGCGGCCACAGTGTGCGGTTTCTCCCTAGGTACGATGGCGATGTCAGTGAGCCTCTCGTGGGACGCCAGGGAAGTCGGGTCTCCATGCGAGTGGCGAGGGGGAGAGCGTCATTGCTCTCGAGTCATGGTAGGGGAATCTGGCCTCGAGACGTGTTGAAGAAGGTCTCTCGAGGTCTTTCTCGGGTTGAGGCAGA
>NW_011458167.1:0-556 GCF_000754665.1 Bison bison bison | reverse complement strand
TGCCCGGAAACGCGGGAGAGAAGAGGCTGGCTGCCGGCGGGTGCTTGCAAGCCTGTTACTGGGAAGGACCGAGTGAGCTTCCACACCGGCGGAGCTCCAGCTCTGCGCCCAGGCGCGATAGCACAGAGCCCCGGCCGAGAGGCTGCTCTGGCCTGGGCGAGCCTCCCCAAGCCCTGCCCAGCTTCTAGCGTTTGCGCCCGGGAAGGAGCAGGCTGCGGGAGTCTGGGAGACGTGACCGGTGCCTGACTGCTGCCTCAGCTCAGCTCTCGCCTTCCCTTCGGACCTAGGAGCCAGGCGTCCTTGCAGAGGGCTTAGGGGCTGGGGGTGTGCACACTGCCAAAGCCTCCCGCAGGGAGAGCTCTTTCCGAGGGAAAGGAAGCGCCCAAGGCTGCATTCCCAAGCTGGTGCTTCCCCGCCCAGACTAAGCGCCGCACGGAGGGAATCAGGGTCCCGGTGCCTCTGGCTTGGGGAGGCAGCTCCACAGCCAGAGTGTTGCTCCGTTTGTGCCCAGAAAGCGCCTGCCAGACCGGGCCTTCCCTGGAGCTGTCCTCCCGCC
>NW_011458166.1:0-560 GCF_000754665.1 Bison bison bison | reverse complement strand
CTAGCCGAAAATACACAGGCTTTGAAACATCGCTGAAGACCAACATTTCCTAGGAAAAAACGCATTGCTTAGCTCAAGGTTTGTCTGGGAAATTCTTACACATCAGGAGATGGCTCCGAGGTGGATTTCTACAAAGAACATCCATGCAAAGGACAAGCCTGCACAGCTCTGTGCACATCTGCCCCCTCCCCCCTCACAGCCAGCAGCATTTCCAAGTGACCTCCTAAGGCCTTCGCCAAACTGCAGGGGCACCTCTGGGCTTCCTGTTTCCCTCATTTTTCGGAATCTTTTCTAAAAAAAAAGAAAAACAAAAAACAAATTAAAAAAAAAAAAACCCGACACATTTCTTCGTACAATGCCACAGTGGAAGGAACACAGGCCTTCAATATTAAGACCTAAATTTGCAAAAAACTTGGAGCTTGGTTTTTTGTTTTGTTTTGTTTTGTTTTGTTTGAATCAAACCACCACATCATTTACAATTTTTACACGTTCTAATTATTCGGTTCCAAAACACCAAACTTGTACTGCACACGGTCCCCATGGAAAGGCCCCCTCAGCAG
>NW_011458165.1:0-508 GCF_000754665.1 Bison bison bison | reverse complement strand
GGGGCGGGGGGCGTCTGGCTGGAGTCCGTGCAAGCCCCGGATGCCTGAGGCAAGCCAAGGAGCCCCAGGTGGAGAAGGGACGTGCCGGTCGTCGGGTGTCCTGGAAGCCGAATGCGAATGCGAGGGGCTCGCGGGCTGCCCGGAGGCAACCCAGGTCTGCAGCGGGAGTCGGGGCCCCGGCCACCCGCTCCCCGCAGCCCGGAGGGGCTGGGGCTGCGGGGCGGAATCCAAGAATCGGGACGCGCGGCGGGGGCTAAAGGACCTCTTCTGGTAGGCAAAAAGCCTCGAGCAACCGGGATTCCCAGGTGGTCTCCCATCCAAGATACTAACCAGGCCCGACCCTGCTTAGCTTCCGAGATCAGACGAGATCCGGCGCCTTCAGGCTGATACGGCCTGAGACGGTGGCGGTTGGCTCGGGGCGCCCTAAGAGCTTTGCGCTTCGCCTCCCTTTCGCTCTGCCCTGCAGGTCGGGCCAACGGGCCGCACCTCTCGTCGCCGGGCGTGCTGT
>NW_011458164.1:0-574 GCF_000754665.1 Bison bison bison | reverse complement strand
GTACCCAAAATTTCTGTAAAACTTGGATCCTCCTATCCTTCGTTAGAGCAGTCTTTTTGCGATACTTGAGAAGTCGCTTTCTCATGATTAAATCCTTCTTAGAATGAAAGGCTTGATGAAGAAAAACATAATTCTCCACTTTTGAACTATGCATTTTTCCCATTAGGTAGCACACATTCTAGAACTGCAATATAAGGGATTCTTGTGCAGCACCTCACTGTTAACCTATGTTTACTAATTCCTACTTCCCAAAGTTTTGAAAGTCAAAGGTCAGCTATTACTTGGGGCTGGTGCACTGGGACTACCCAGAGGGATGGTATGAGGAGGGAGGTGGGAGGAGAGTTCAGGATGGGGAATACATGTATACCTGTGGTGGATTCATTTTGATATATGGCAAAGCCAATACAATATTGTAAAGTTAAAAAATAAAATTAATTTTAAAAAATAAAATTAAACTTGAGGGGATTCATGGTTTCATAAACCGGTGACATCAGTTTATGAAAATATATAACCATATATGTTTACTTTACTTTTAGAAAGCCGTTCTTTACTTTTGGAAACAATGGAAAATTAG
>NW_011458163.1:0-516 GCF_000754665.1 Bison bison bison | reverse complement strand
ACAGTCCAACTCTCACATCCATACATGACCACTGGAAAAACCATAGCCTTGACTAGACGGACCTTTGTTGGCAAAGTAATGTCTCTGCTTTTGAATACGCTATCTAGGTTGGTCATAACTTTTCTTCCTATTTAAATTTGAAAACTTCATTTTGAGTCTACGACTTTAATGTGCAGAATTTGTCAGATGAATGCTCCATTGAGAACAACACGGGTCAAAAAATTAGAAAACCTGGGTCCTAGGCCCGATTCTGTTTTGTTATCTCTTAACCCCAGGTCTCTCCTATACAAAAACAAGTGTTAGACTAAATTTGAGATCCTTCTAATCTACGTTAAACAGTCCATTAACCAATTAATCAATCATCTCACGAAGAAACAACCTTGGAGGAAAGAGTGAAATCATATTTATACGCATGTTTTTGAAAAGTTCTGAGGTTAGGCATCGGGTTTCTCATTCATTCATCAGTTTTTTTTTTGAGTGCTCGTCTATTTATACTCTGAGTTCTAGCTTTCCCAA
>NW_011458162.1:0-506 GCF_000754665.1 Bison bison bison | reverse complement strand
AACTCTCGCATCCACACATGACCACTGGAAAAACATAGCCTTGACTAGATGGACCTTTGTTGGTCAAAGTAATATCTCTGCTTTTCAATATACTATCTAGGTTGGTCATAACTTTCCTTCCAAGGAGTAAGCATCTTTTAATTTCGTGGCTGCAATCACCACCTGCACTGCTTTTGGAGCCCCAAAAATAAAGTCTGACACTGTTTCCCCATCTATTTCCCATGAAGTGATGGGACCAGATGCCATGATCTTAGTTTTCTGAATGTTGAGCTTTTAAGCCAACTTTTTTCGCTCTCCTCTTTCACTGTCATCAAGAGGCTTTTTAGTTCCTCTTCCCTTTCTGCCATAAGGGTGGTGTCATCTGCACATCTGTCCGTCTTCAATGGAGTCCTCCACTAGTTCTGGGGTCCAAAACCAAAGAGAGGTGAAGAAAATGTAAAAACTGTAAAAGACACAACAGAACAATTAATGGCCAGGAAAATAAATCAGAACTTTGAGAAAATTAG
>NW_011458161.1:0-561 GCF_000754665.1 Bison bison bison | reverse complement strand
GAGTCACTGCCCCTTCGTGTTGACTTCATTCACAGGGTGGAGTTCGGAGAGGTGTCCGGGCATCGGGTTCTTATCAAGATGGACCGGGAAATCGGGGTGCTTCGCAATGTGGAAGCACCCACGAGGCCACGTCTGGAATGTCGTCGTGAGACCGGCCTCATCCTGAGGTGCGACTGGAAGTCGGGAACCCCTTCCAGCAAAGCAGTGGAATCGACCCTCCTGTCGAGATCAGGAGGGTCGAAGGGGCTCAGAGGAAGTGGTGCCGGAAAACCTCGGTGTTCCTCGCCAGGGAGACCGGGATACCGGGGAACTTGGTGGGGGGCATCAATTGTGCCAAGTACCGTTTCGACCTCCAATTCCTAACGTGGGACTTCTCCTGAGACGCTGTAGCGGGAAAGGGCTTCATCTTGCGATGACGGGGGAACCACGTGGTTTTCCTCGAGTTGCGGCGGGATTCTCGAGTTTCGACGGGGAATTCAGGATGCCTCTTGTGTTGGCCCAGGGAAGTCCAATCTTCCATTCGAGTTGCGAAGGAAAGCTGGGGATTGCTCTCGAGTGACT
>NW_011458160.1:0-525 GCF_000754665.1 Bison bison bison | reverse complement strand
ACGAGGTACGACGGCGAGGGTCAGTGAGCCGTCGTCGTGGGGCGGCCAGGGGAAGTCGGGTCTCCATGCGAGTGGCAGGGGGAGCGCGTCATTGCTCTCGAGTCATGGTAGGGGAATCTGGCCTCGAGACGTGTTGAAGAAGGTCTCTCGAGGTCTTCTCGGGTTGAGGCGGGAAACCCTGGCTTCCCTCGCTTTGTGCAGGTGACCTCAGGGGGCTTCTCATGGTGGCTCTGAGAAGTCAGGGAAACTGGAGGTGGAGGGGCCTCTCGGGATCCCCTGGGTTTGGTGCATTGGAAGAGGGCCTCATCTCCAGTTGAGGCAGGAACCTCAGGGTTCCTCTGATTTCGGACTCCGATCGCAGGGTCCCTGCAGACTGGGGACAGGAGAGTCAGGCCTCGTCTTGGGTTGAGGCATGGAACTCCGCTTGCCTCTCGAGGTGTCCCCGGGGAGAGAGGCCACTTGTCGAGCTGTATTTGGAACCTGGGGGTTTTTTCCGGTCGATGCACGGGCGAGTCACTGCCCCTT
>NW_011458159.1:0-504 GCF_000754665.1 Bison bison bison | reverse complement strand
AAAGGGAGAAAAAGCATATGTGGCACTCTGCTGGCATCTTTTGGTGCTAGGACCCTGAACGCTAGAGAGTGTCCAGTGAGAACGCATAGGAAATTGGGGAGGACCTCGCTGGAGCGCAAAGTTGAGGCAAGGGTTTATGTTGTCCGGGAGGGGTTGTCCTCAGGCAGGGGTCTGGGGTCGGGAGACCCCTAAAGGGGA
Source organism: Bison bison bison (assembly GCF_000754665.1). Taxonomy (NCBI): domain Eukaryota; kingdom Metazoa; phylum Chordata; class Mammalia; order Artiodactyla; family Bovidae; genus Bison; species Bison bison. The sequence goes on along the minus strand of NW_011458159.1, from coordinate 306 downwards.
GAGGTTCGGTGGGCAGACATATGTTTCCACACGTGTGTTAGGATTGTGAATGGTGAGCCCACGGAAGTCCTGTGCAGCCGGCATTTGTGTGCTGAACTTGGAAGCCCCAATGTGAACCTCTAGCGGGCAAGGCTGGAAGGCCCCAATGCCCCCGAATCACTTGCATCCCGAGCCCTTTGGTCCAGGGGGTCAGGTCGGAAGTGCGTGTGGGGCCTCGTCAAGGGGAATTCCCCGAGAAAAGTGTGGGTGGTTGGATGGCGGGAGTGGGAGTGGGCACGCCCTCGGCCGCCTCAGCCAATGAGGAGC
>NW_011458158.1:0-542 GCF_000754665.1 Bison bison bison | reverse complement strand
GTTACGGTTATTAGCAGTGGTAAATACTATAAAATACATACCATGTTACTTAGAAAATATAAAGGTTAAAACTGTTACAGTAAAATCAAAACAAGATAGATGTTTCTTTCTCTTTCTAGAAGTGTTTGGAGGAGTGGTAGAAGGCAGGTAGTTGCCTCTGTTCCATGAGGTTTCATCCCCTACTAGGGGTCCTTGTCTGCATCAAAGCGTTATCTCTGGGCGCAGCTGCAGGAAGGGGATAGAGGAAGTGAACCACTAACTTCCTTTAGAAGGATGTGACCACTTGGTTGCACAAATTACTTCTGCTCGCATCCCATTGGCCAGAATTTAGGCTCTCTGCCAAAGCTGGCTAAAAGGGAGCTTTGGTCACCCACTTAAATGTAGGATTGGGCTACATCACCCCCACCTAAGCTAATGTGGTCTTTGTGCATTAGTTGCTTAGTCACGTCCGACGCCTGGAGACCCCTTGGACTGTAGCCTACCAGGCTCCTCTGTCCATGGGATTCTCCAGGCAAGAATACTGGAGTGAGTAGCCATTCCCT
>NW_011458157.1:0-528 GCF_000754665.1 Bison bison bison | reverse complement strand
ATGCGAGTGGCGAGGGGGAGCGCGTCATTGCTCTCGAGTCATGGTAGGGGAATCTGGCTCGAGACGTGTTGAAGAAGGTCTCTCGAGGTCTTTCTCGGGTTGAGGCCAGGACACCCTGGGGTCCCTCGACTTGTGCAGGTGACCTCAGGGGGCGTCTCATGGTGGCTCTGAGAAGTCAGGGAAACTGGAGGTGGGAGGGGCCTCTCGGCACTCCACTGGGTTTGGTGCATTGGAAGAGGGCCTCATCTCCAGTTGAGGCAGGAACCTCAGGGTTCCTCGGATTTCAGACTCCGATCCCAGGGTCCCTGCAGACTTGGGAAAGGAGAGTCAGACCTCGTCTTGTGTTGAGGCATGGAACTCCGCTTGCCTCTCGAGGTGTTCCCGGGGAGACAGGCCACTTGTCGAGCGGTATTTGGAACCTGGGGGTTTTTCCCGACGATGCACGGGCGAGTCACTACCCCTTCGTGTTGACTTCATTCACAGGGTGGAGTTCGAAGAGGTGTCCGGGCATCGGTTTCGTATCAAGAG
>NW_011458156.1:0-503 GCF_000754665.1 Bison bison bison | reverse complement strand
CTCCACAAGAGATGCCAGAGGGATTTTTCAAGCTTAAATGAAGGGGTACTCATTAGTAACATGAAAACATGAAAGTAGAAAAGTTACTAGTAAAGGTAAATAGTCAGATTCAAAATACTCTAATGGTGATGTATAAATCACTTTAAATTCTAGCATAAATTAGAAGACAAAAGAGTTTTAAAAATAACTATAGCTATAATATTTTGTTAACCAGTACACAGTATGAAGTAAATTGAAACATCAACATAAAAAATGTGGAATCAGGTAACTACAACGTTTTTTATGCAATTGAATTTAACTTGTTATAAGCCTAAAATAGACTATTATAGCTTCTGTAAGATGATACAAAGTCTCATGGTAATCACAAAGTAAAGGTCTAAAACAGATAAACAAATGATAAAGAAGAATTAAAGCATATCAATACAAAAACCCATCAGTTTATAAGAAAAACAGCAAGAGAGGAAAGTGGAGTTTAGTTCTAGGTGCATCCTCCGTCGTGTCCA
>NW_011458155.1:0-511 GCF_000754665.1 Bison bison bison | reverse complement strand
CGTGCCTGAGCATGCACTGATCATGTGCCGGGAGCTGGGGAGGGCATTCCTCTCTGGACAAAGGTCATGAGGAAGGAGGCTCGGCATACGCAAAAGGGGGATCGAGCCTCAGGAGTCCACCCGGATATTCTCGAGAATCTCCCGCCCAAAAAACGCAGAGTCTGCCTACTGTATTGCTTTGTGCTCTCACCTCTGATTTCACCGGGGGCTGTCCCCCACCACCATCTCGCTGTCTCTGTCAAAGTGTTAACTTACAGCTCCAATTCTAAATTCCTTGTCATTCTCCCTTTAACTTCCAGCTGAGTCTCCATCTGTAGCGCGGAACCCACCACGCTTACTAATTATGCCTGGGCTGCTAAGACCCACTCGAGAAGGTGTCTAGGGTGAGGCACCTTCCGCTATTCGAGAGGGCGCCTGCGGCTTTCGTAAGTGGTGCAAACTTCTTCTCTTGAAGTTTGATTGGTCTCCGGCGTAAACCAAGCTACTCAGTCTCTTTTCTCCACCGAATTTT
>NW_011458154.1:0-517 GCF_000754665.1 Bison bison bison | reverse complement strand
AATGACATGGGGAGACCAAGCGTTGGTGAGCAAAGGCCCATAGCTTTATTTTTAATAGGGGCTTTTATACCCTAAGTTACACATAGAGGATAATAGGGGATGCAAAGTCAGCAGTCTTTGGTTCTTATCAAAAACCAAAGTTTCTTCCTGCAAATGTATCGTATACAAATGGTTTAGGTGATTTACATCATCTTCTGGCCAGGAGGCCTACTTACATTTTATGACTCTTGACAAGGACTTATCAACAAAGACTTATTTTCTCTAAGAGTAATTATTTCAAGGTTTGGCACCATCTTCCAAAGATAAAATTGCATTCCTATAGGGCGGATGTGTAATGGGTTTACAACAAAGAAAGAATTTATTACCTTAAGGGTCTAAAGTTACTAACACCAAGGCCACTACTTATTTTTTCTACATACCCACTATTAATTGATACATATTCAAGGATACAATTCAGGGGATGTGAAAACTTGGCAACAAGCATTGACTCATCAATGAAATCCTTTACTAGTTTATT
>NW_011458153.1:0-534 GCF_000754665.1 Bison bison bison | reverse complement strand
GAAAGCCCTTTCCCGCTACAGCGTCTCAGGAGAAGTCCCACGTTAGGAACTGGAGGTCGAAAGGGCACTTGGCACCCTTGATGCGACCCACAAAATTCCCTGAAATCCCGGTCTCCCTCGAGAGGAACACTGAGGTTTTCCGGCACCCCCTCTTCTGAGCCCTTTCTCCCCTCCTGATCTGGGACAGGAGGGTCGACTCCCCTGCTTTGTCTGGAAGGGGTTCCCGACCTTCCGGTCGCACCTCAGGATGAGGCCGGTCTCACGAAGACATTCCAGACGTGGCCTCGTGGATGGTTCCACATTCCGTAGGACCCCGATTTCCCGGTCCCCTCTTGAGAAGAACCCGATGCCCGGACACCTCTCCGAACTCCACCCTGTGAATGAAGTCAACACGAAGGGGCAGGTTTTCCGTGCATCGTTCGGAAAAAACCCCAGGTTCCAAATACAGCTCGACAAGCGGCCTCTCTCCCCGGGGACATCTCGAGAGGCAAGCGGAGTTCCATGCCTCAACCCAAGACGAGGCCTGACTCTCCT
>NW_011458152.1:0-511 GCF_000754665.1 Bison bison bison | reverse complement strand
TTGCTCTCGAGTGACTGCAGGGCCAAATAGACCTCATCTAGGCTTGTGTCCAGAAGCCAGTGTTCCTCTCCAGGGGCGAAAGGGATCTCGAGGTTGCATTCCAGACGCACCCGGGGAGACAGGCATCCATCTCGAGTGGAAGCAAAGAACCCCGCTCTGCTCTCGAGTCGCGACGGGTATCTCTTGGAGCTCACTGGGTGGACTAAAGGGAGTCAAGCCTCTGGAGGCGTTTGGAGAGAGGTCGAGAGATTGGTCTCTAGGCCATACAGGAGACGAAGGCCCTTGCCGGGGACCAGCCCCGGCTGATCCAGGGTATTCGAAGGAGAGACGGCATAGGCGAGGATCAGGATACAATAGCTTCAATTAGATATTAATTAAAGATATAAAGAGTAATAGAATAAGGATAGCTCAATAGGAAAATTCAGTGGAGAAAAGAGGCTGAGTAGCTTGGTTTACGCGGGAGACCAATAAAACTTCAAGACAAGAAGTTTGCACCACTTACGTAGGCCGC
>NW_011458151.1:0-513 GCF_000754665.1 Bison bison bison | reverse complement strand
AATGCAGGAGTCACAGGTTCGATCCCTGGGTCAGGAAGATCCCCATGGAGAAGGAAAATGACAACCCACTCCAGTATTCTTGCCTGGAGAATCCCATGGACAGAGGAGCCCGGTGGGGTCACAAAGAGTTGGACACAAATTAGTGACTAAAATAAACAAACAATGTGTAGATAAAGGCACACTGTCAGCCCTCAATCCATGACAGCAGAAGTGACACAGCAGTAATTGTTGCAGTTATCCTGTTGGTTAAGTACACAGACTTTAGAGCCCGTTTGGGTTCAAGCTGTATTGTCCTCCACATTCTTTAGTAAATCCCCAAAACGTCATCTGTAAAGTGGGGATACTAATAATACCCACATATTAATTAGTTAAAATATATAAAGGTTTAGGACACCGGTGCAAACTAAATACTCATAGTATCACTTAAAATCATGGTAGCAGAGAGACTGCATGTCCATTTTAACCTTGAACTTGACTTTGGCAGGTGGATATTAAGATTCTGCCAAATGAATT
>NW_011458150.1:0-547 GCF_000754665.1 Bison bison bison | reverse complement strand
AGTCTGTATGTGTCCCCTGTTTTGAGTGGGGTCTCCTGTAGACAAACATATGTAGGGGTCTTGTTTTGTATCCATTCAGCCAGTCTTTGTCTTTTGGTTGGGGCATTCAACCCATTTACATTTAAGGTAATTACTGATAAGTATGATCCCGTTGCCATTTACTTTATTGTTTGGGGTTCGAATTTATACACCATTTTTGTGTTTCCTGTCTAGAGAATTATCCTTTAGTATTTGTTGGAGAGCTGGTTTGGTGGTGCAGAATTCTCTCAGCTTTTGCTTGTTTGAGAAGCTTTTGATTTCTCCTTCATACTTGAATGAAATCCTTGCTGGGTACAATAATCTGGGCTGTAGGTTATTTTCTTTCATCATTTTAAGTATGTCTTGCCATTCCCTCCTGGCTTGAAGAGTTTCTATTGAAAGATCAGCTGTTATCCTTATGGGAATTCCCTTGTGTGTTATTTGTTGTTTTTCCCTTGCTGCTTTTAATATTTGTTCTTTGTGTTTAATCTTTGTTAATTTGATTAATATGTGTCTTGGGGTGTTTCGC
>NW_011458149.1:0-518 GCF_000754665.1 Bison bison bison | reverse complement strand
GAGCACTATTAATCAAAAAATACACAAAGGCTCACACTGACACATACATCAATCCAGACAGACAAGACAAGACATCTTCCAGTTTTCCGCCTGAGATGGAAAAGATTTCTTTGAGCCGTTTTTTTTCTGGGGAGTGGGGGGTGGGGCTGGCGGCCAGGCAGGCTTTGGGAAGGAGCTAAGTGTTTGGAATTGCATATGAAAGAACCAGCTTTCCGGGTTCCAAGGAATCAAGTTTCCTTGGAAACCAACTTTGTCCGGTTCTATAGAATATCATGGCCCTCCTAGGTCAGGTCATCTTTCCTTTCCGTAGTCCTCGCTGGATCCCTGAATTCTAGACAGCTTGGATTGCCTCTGTGGGCTGGATGGATTGTCCTCCCGTTTCACCGGGCGGCGGGAGCGAGGTCCCAGAGGCTCTCCTGGAACCGGGCGTGGGGGCGGGGCTCACCGGGAGCCCGTGGTGAAGGTGGGCAGCGCACCGGGAGCGCGCCCGGGGCGGGGCGAAGCCGGGCGGCGCGGGT
>NW_011458148.1:0-559 GCF_000754665.1 Bison bison bison | reverse complement strand
CGGGGTCTTTGCTTCCACTCGAGATGAAATGCCTGTCTCCCCCGGGTGCGTCTGGAAATGCAAACCCCCGAGATCCCTGTCGCCCCTGGAGAGGAACATTGGCTTCTGGACACAAGCCTAGATTAGGTCTATTGGCCCTGCAGTCACTCGAGAGCAATCCCCAGCTTTCCTTCGCAACTCGAATGGAAGATTGGACTTGCCTGGGCCAACACAAGAGGCATCCTGAATTCCCCGTTGTAACTCGAGAATCCCGCCGTAACTCGAGAAAATCCAAGTGGCTCGCCCGTCATCGCAAGATGAAGCCCTTTCCCGCAACAGCGTCTCAGGAGAAGTCCCACGTTAGGAATTGGAGGTCGAAAGGGCACTTGGCACCCTTGATGCGACCCCCAAAGTTCCCCGAAATCCCGGTCTCCCTCGAGAGGAACCCTGAGGTTTTCCGGCACCCCCTCGTCTGAGCCCTTTCTCCCCTCCTGCTCTGGACAGGAGGGTCGACTCCCCTGCTTTGTCTTTAAGGGGTTCTCGACCTTCCGGTCGCACCTCAGGATGAGGCCGGTCTCAC
>NW_011458147.1:0-542 GCF_000754665.1 Bison bison bison | reverse complement strand
GGAGGTGGGAGGGGCCGTCTCGGGACGTCCACGGGGTTTGGTGCATTGGAAAGAGGGCCTCATCTCCAGTTGAGGCAGGAACCTCAGGGTTCCTCTGATTTCAGACTCCGATCGCAGGGTCCCTGCAGACTGGGGACAGGAGAGTCAGGCCTCGTCTTGGGTTGAGGCATGGAACTCCGCTTGCCTCTCGAGGTGTCCCCGGGGAGAGAGGCCACTTGTGGAGCTGTATTTGGAACCTGGGGGTTTTTCCGGACGACGCACGGGCGAGTCACTGCCCCTTCGTGTTGACTTCATTCACAGGGTGGAGTTCGGAGAGGTGTCCGGGCATCGGGTTCTAATCAAGAGGGGACCGGGAAATCGGGGTACTTCGGAACGTGGAAGCACCCACGAGGCCACGTCTGGAATGTCGTCGTGAGACCGGCCTCATCCTCAGGTGCGACCGGAAGGTCGGGAACCCCTTCCAGACCAAGCAAGGGAGTCGACCCTCCTGTGGAGATCAGGAGGGTAGAAGGGGCTCAGAGGAAGTGGTGCTGGAAAACCTC
>NW_011458146.1:0-565 GCF_000754665.1 Bison bison bison | reverse complement strand
GATCCCAGGGTCCCTGCAGACTTGGGAAAAGGAGAGTCAGGCCTCGTCTTGTGTTGAGGCATGGAACTCCGCTTGCCTCTCGATGTGTTCCCGGGGAGACAGGCCCCTTGTCGAGCGGTATTTGGAACCTGGGGTGTTTCCCGACGATGCACGGGCGAATCATACCCTTCGTGTTGATTTCATTCACAGGGTGGAGTTCGAAGAGGTGTCCGGGCATCGGGTTCTTATCAAGAGGGACCGGGAAATCGGGGTCCTTCGGAATATGGAACCACCCACGAGGCCACGTCTGGAATGTCGTCGTGAGACCGGCCTCATCCTGAGGTGCGACCGGAAGGTCGGGAACCCCTTCCAGACAAAGCATAGGAGTCGACCCTCCTGTCCAGATCAGGAGGGTAGAAGAGGCTCAGAGGAAGTGGTGCCGGAAAACTTCGGTGTTCCTCTCGAGGGAGACCGGGATGTCGGGGCGCTTTGTGGGTCGCATCAAGGGTGACAAGTACCGTTTCGAACTCCAATTCCTAAAGTGGGACTTCTCCTGAGACGCTGTAGCGGCACAGGGCTACATCTT
>NW_011458145.1:0-520 GCF_000754665.1 Bison bison bison | reverse complement strand
CCTCAAACCCAAGACGAGGCCTGACTCTCCTGTCCCCAGTCTGCAGGGACCCTGCGATCGGAGTCTGAAATCAGAGGAACCCTGAGGTTCCTGCCTCAACTGGAGATCGAGGCCCTCTTCCAATGCACCAAACCCCGTGGAGTCCCGACGAGGCCCCCCCCCCCACCTCCCAGTTTCCCTGACTTCTCAGAGCCACCATGAGAAGCCCCTGAGGTCACCTGCACAAGTCGAGGGAAGCCAGGGTTTCCTGCCTCAACCCGAGAAAGACCTGGAGAGCCCTTCTTCCACACGTCTCGAGGCCAGGTTCCCCTACCATGACTCGAGAGCAATGACGTGCTCCCCCTCGCCACTCGCATGGGGACTCGACTTCCCTGGCGCCCCACGAGAGGCTCACTGACCTCGCCGTCGTACCTCGTGAGAAACCGCACCCTGGGGCCGCCGCTCGAGAACCACCCCGAGACTCCCCCGTCATCGCGGAGATGAGGGCCTTCGTCTCCTGCATGGCCTAGAGGCCAACCTC
>NW_011458144.1:0-501 GCF_000754665.1 Bison bison bison | reverse complement strand
GAAAGCACCCATGAGGCCACGTCTGGAATGTCGTCGTGAGACTGGCCTCATCCTGAGGTGCGACCGGAAGATCGGGAACCCCTTCCAGACAAAGCAGGGGAGTCGACCTCCTGACCAGATCAGGAGGGTAGAAGGGGCTCAGAGGAAGTGGTGCCGGAAAACCTCGGTGTTCCTCTCAAGGGAGACCGGGATGTCGGGGCACTTTGTGGGTCGCATCAAGGGTGCCAAGTACCATTTCGACCTCCAATACCTAACGTGGGACTTCTCCTGAGACACTGTAGCGGGAAAGGGCTTCATCTTGCAATGACGGGGGAACCACGTGGATTTTCTCGAGTTGCGGCAGGATTCTCGAGTTACGACGGGGAATGCAGGATGCCTCTTGTGTTGGCCCAGGGAAGTCCAGTCTTCCATTTGAGTTGCGAAGGAAAGCTGGGGATTGCTCTCGAGTGACTGCAGGGCCAATAGACCTCATCTAGGCTTGTGTCCAGAAGCCAATGTTCC
>NW_011458143.1:0-508 GCF_000754665.1 Bison bison bison | reverse complement strand
ACTAGGTGAAAAGAAAAATCAAAAAGAGGAACACTAAATAGATGGAGAAAATATACCATATTCATGGATTGGAAGAATCAATATAGTGAAAAATGAGTATACTACCCAAAGCAACTTATAGATTCAACGCAATCCCTATCAAGCTACCAACAGTATTCTTCACAGAGCTAGAACAAATAATTTCACAATTTGTATGGAAATACAAAAAACCTCGAATAGCCAAAGCGATCTTGAGAAAGAAGAATGGAACTGGAGGAATCAACCTACCTGACTTCAGGCTCTACTACAAAGCCACAGTTATCAAGACAGTATGGTACTGGCACAAAGACAGAAATATTGATCAATGGATTAAAATAGAAAGCCCAGAGATAAATCCACGCACATATGGACACCTTATCTTTGACAAAGGAGGCAAGAATATACAATGGATTAAAGACAATCTCTTTAACAAGTGGTGCTGGGAAATTTGGTCAACCACTTGTAAAAGAATGAAACTAGAACACTTTCT
>NW_011458142.1:0-505 GCF_000754665.1 Bison bison bison | reverse complement strand
AATGTGTGCGTGTGTGTTCAGTTGTGTCCCAGCTATTTACAAACTCTAGGGACTGTAGCCTGCTAAGCCACTACATCCATGAGATTTCTCAGACAAGAATACTGGGGCGGGTTGCCATTTCCTCCTTCAGGGTATCCTCCCAACCCAGGTACTGAACGTCTCAGGTGTATCCTCCAGGCAGATTCTTGACCGTCGAGCCACTCAAAGAGGTAAGTGAATGAAGTGAAAGTAACTCAGTCGCATCTGACTCTTTGCAACCCCATGGACTATAAAGTCCACGGAATTCTCCAGGCCAAAACACTGGAGTGGGTAGCCTTTCCCTTCTCCAGGGGATCTTCCCAACCCAGGGATCGAAGCCAGGCCTCCCACATTTCAGGCTGATTCTTACCAGCTGAGCCACAAGGGAAGCCCTCGAAGAGGTAAAGGACATGTGAATTAAAATATTGTGGTTTGAAAACATAATTATTCTGAAGATATGGTTTTCTTTCCTCAATGGCCAGTACAA
>NW_011458141.1:0-524 GCF_000754665.1 Bison bison bison | reverse complement strand
AGCGGAGTTCCACTGCCTCAACCCAAAGACGAGGCCTGACTCTCCTGTCCCCAGTCTGCAGGGACCCTGCGATCGGAGTCTGAAATCAGAGGAACCCTGAGGTTCCTGCCTCAACTGGAGATGAGGCCCTCTTCCAATGCACCAAACCCACGGGGGAGTCCCGAGAGGCCCCTCCCACCTCCAGCTTCCCTGACTTCTCAGAGCCACCATGAGAAGCCCCCTGAGGTCACCTGCACAAGTCGAGGGAAGCCAGGGTTTCCTGCCTCGACCCGAGAAAGGCCTCGAGAGACCTTCTTCAACACGTCTCGAGGCCAGGTTCCCCTACCATGACTCGAGAGCAATGACGCGCTCCCCCTCGCCACTCGCATGGAGACCCGACTTCCCTGGCGCCCCACGAGAGGCTCACTGACCTCGCCGTCGTACCTCGTGAGAAACCGCACCCTGGGGCCGCCGCTCGAGCACCACCCCGAGACTCCCCCGTCATCGCGGAGATGAGGGCCTTCGTCTCCTGCATGGCCTAGAGG
>NW_011458140.1:0-516 GCF_000754665.1 Bison bison bison | reverse complement strand
TTCCAAGCATCTTTTATGACCACAATGCAGTAAGATTAGATCTCAATTACAGGAGAAAAACTATTAAAAATTCCAACATATGCAGGCTGAACAACACCCTGCTGAATAACCAACAAATCACAGAAGAAATCAAAAAAGAAATCAAAATTTGCTTAGAAACTAATGAAAATGAAAACACAACAACTCAAAACCTGTGGGACACTTTAAAAGCAGTCCTAAGGGGAAAGTTCATAGCAATACAGGCATTCCTAAAGAAACAAGAAAAAAGTCAAATAAATAACCTAACCCTACACCTAAAGCAACTAGAAAAGGAAGAAATGAAGAACCCCAGGGTTAGTAGAAGGAAAGAAATCTTAAAAATTAGGGCAGAAATAAATGCAAAAGAAACAAAAGAGACCATAGCAAAAATCAACAAAGCCAAAAGCTGGTTCTTTGAAAGGATCAATAAAATTGACAAACCATTAGCCAGACTCATCAAGAAACAAAGGGAGAAAAATCAAATCAATAAAATTAGAA
>NW_011458139.1:0-503 GCF_000754665.1 Bison bison bison | reverse complement strand
CCTTCGCAACTCGAATGGAAGATTCGGACTTCCCTGGGCCAACACAAGAGGCATCCCGAATTCCCCGTCGGAACTCGAGAATCCCGCCGCAACTCGAGAAAAACCACGTGGTTCCCCCGTCATCGCAAGATGAAGCCCTTTCCCGCTACAGCGTCTCAGGAGAAGTCCCACGTTAGGAATTGGAGGTCGAAACCGGTACTTCCGGTCACCCTTGACTTGCGCCCCCTACAAAGTTACCCCGGCATCCCGGTCTCCCTGGAGAGGAACACCGAGGTTTTCCGGCACCACTTCCTCTGAGCCCCTTCTACCCTCCTGATCTCCACAGGAGGGTCGACTCCCCTGCTTTGTCTGGAAGGGGTTCCCGACCTTCCGGTCGCACCTCAGGATGAGGCCGGTCTCACGACGACATTCCAGACGTGGCCTCGTGGGTGCTTCCACATTGCGAAGCATCCCGATTTCCCGGTCCCCTCTTGGTAAGAACCCGATGCCCGGACACCTCTCCG
>NW_011458138.1:0-543 GCF_000754665.1 Bison bison bison | reverse complement strand
TCTCCTTGTGACAGTGGTCAGTCAAATCAGGACACTTATTTCTCCAGGGCTGATTATTCTCAAAAACAGATGCCACCCAAGTAAAGTTACATTCCTACAGGGTGAGGGTGTAGTGGGTTTTAGTTAAGGAAAGAATTTACTTAGCCTAAGGTCTAACGTGATTAATATCAAAGGTTAATACTTATTTCTTCTATATATTCATTAATGTGTGTAAGGGCAGGGGATATGGAGACTTAGCAACAAACATTGGCTCAACAAATGAAAAACCCTTCATCAGCACAATTTCTAATTAGCCCACTCACTATACTTATAGTTTTCTAACTTCTCTAAAGAACCTGTTTTTAGAGGGTTTAAAGCATCTCGTGCCTCTCACGGTTGGGAGGCTGTGAGCAATCACATGTGGCCGGAGGAGCCTGTCAGGCAGGCTAGAGAACCTTCAGAGGAGTTTGTAGGTTAAAACACTCTTGTCACACCCAAGAGTTTTTATTGACTGGAGCTCTAGGTTAACTCCTTCTCCGAAAGAGGTGGTGGGGGACAGCCCCC
>NW_011458137.1:0-507 GCF_000754665.1 Bison bison bison | reverse complement strand
CGGGGTTGTTCTCGAGCGGCGGCCCCAGTGTGCGCTTTCTCACGAGGTACGACGGCGAGGTCAGTGAGCCTCTCGTGGGGCGCCAGGGAAGTCGGGTCTCCATGCGAGTGGCGAGGGCGAGCGCGTCATTGCTCTCGAGCCATGGTAGGGTGCCGGGGACCAGCCCCGGCTGATCCACGGTATTCGAAGGAGAGACGGCGAAGGCGAAGATCAGGAAACAACTGCTTAATTAAATGTTAATTAAGGATATAAAGAGTAATAGAATGAAGATAGCTCAGTGAGGAAATTCAGTGGAGAAAAGAGGCTGAATAATTCAGCCAGAAGGTAAGAGAAAGAACGACATGGTGAGACCAAGTTTCGGTGAACAAGGCCCGCACTTTATTTTTCAAAGTAGTTTTTATACTTTAAGTTATGCATAGAGGATAATGGGGGAAGGGGTAGAGTCTTGCAGCAAACCAGGCTTTCTTCCTGCAAACTTATCATATGCAAACGCTTCGGTGATTTGCA
>NW_011458136.1:0-516 GCF_000754665.1 Bison bison bison | reverse complement strand
TTTGGAACCTGGGGGTCTTTTCCCGAAGATGCACGGGCGAGTCACTGCCCCTTCGTGTTGACTTCATTCACAGGGTGGAGTTCGAAGAGGTGTCCGGGCATCGGGTTCTTATCAAGAGGGACCGGGAAATCGGAGTCCTTCGGAATGTGGAACCACCCACGAGGCCATGTCTGGAATGTCGTCGTGAGACCGGCCTCATCCTAAGGTGTGACCGGAAGGTCGGGAACCCCTTCCAGACAAAGCAGGGGAGTCGACCCTCCTGTCCAGATCAGGAGGGTAGAAGGGGCTCAGAGGAAGTGGTGCCGGAAAACCTCAGTGTTCCTCTCGAGGGAGACCGGGATGTCGGGGCACTTTGTGGGTCGCATCAATGGTGACAAGTACCGTTTCGACATCCAATACCTAACGTGGGACTTCTCCTGAGACACTGTAGCGGGAAAGGGCTTCATCTTGCGATGACGGGGGAAACACGTGGATTTTCTCGAGTTGCGGCAGGATTCTCGAGTTACGACGGGGAAT
>NW_011458135.1:0-541 GCF_000754665.1 Bison bison bison | reverse complement strand
AGGTTTTTCCGGCCACATGTGACTGTTCAGAGCTCCCAAAACTGTGAGAGGCAGGAGATGTTCTAAACTGTCTAAACACAGATCTTTTGAGTAGTTAAAAGATTGATTAGAAATTGTATTGGTGAATGGTTTTTCACTTGTTGGGCCATTGTTTGCTGCTAAGGTTCCATATCCCTTACCTGCTGTGTCCCTGGCAGTGTATTGATTAATATAATTGGTGTAAGTAGTAGCTTTAATATTTGTAACCTGGGACCCTTGAGTTAATTCTTTTCTTGTTATAGCCCACCACACCTTTGCTCTGTAGGAATGCAACTTTATCTAATGCTTTTTTGGAGGGTGGCTCCTGACCAACCACCTTTAGAGAAAAATAAGTTTTCTGAAGAAAAGGTCTTAAAATATTAACAGGCCTCCGGGCCAGAAGATGATGCATATCACCTAAGCTTTTGCATATGATAAGTTTGCAGGAAGAAAGCCTGGTTTGCTGCAAGACTCTACCCCTTCCCCCATTATCCTCTATGCATAACTTAAGGTATAAAAACTA
>NW_011458134.1:0-523 GCF_000754665.1 Bison bison bison | reverse complement strand
TGGAGAGGAAACATTGGCTTCTGGACACAAAGCCTAGATGAGGTCTATTGGCCCTGCAGTCACTCGAGAGCAATCCCCAGCTTGCCTTCGCAACTCGAATGGAAGATTGGACTTCTCTGGGCCAACACAAGAGGCATCCCGAATTCCCCGTCGTAACTCGAGAATCCCGCCGCAACTCGAGAAAACCACGTGGTTCCCCGTCATCGCAAGATGAAGCCCTGTCCCGCTACAGCGTCTCAGGAGAAGTCCCACGTTAGGAATTGGAGGTCGAAACGGTACTTGGCACCCTTGATGCGCCCCCACAAAGTTCCCCGGCATCCCAGTCTCCCTGGAGAGGTACACCGAGGTTTTCCGGCACCACTTCCTCTGAGCCCCTTCTACCCTCCTGATCTCGACAGGAGGGTCGACTCCCCTGCTTTGTCTGGAAGGGGTTCCCGACCTTCTGGTCGCACCTCAGGATGAGGCCGGTCTCACGACGACATTCCAGACGTGGCCTCGCGGGTGCTTCCACATTGCGAAGCAC
>NW_011458133.1:0-518 GCF_000754665.1 Bison bison bison | reverse complement strand
ATCAAAAAAATCACAAAGGCTCACACTGACACAGACATCAATCCAGACAGACAAGACAAGACATCTTCCAGTTTTTCCGCCTGAGATGGAAAAGATTTCTTTGAGCCGTTTTTTCTGGGGGAGTGGGGGGTGGGGCTGGCGGCCAGGCAGGCTTTGGGAAGAGCTCATGGTTTGGAATTGCATATGAAAAGAACCAGCTTTCCGGGTTCCAAGGAATCAAGTTTCATTGCAAACCAACTTTGTCCGGTTCTAGAGAATATCATGGCCCTCCTAGGTCAGGTCATCTTTCCTTTCCGTAGTCCTCGTTGGATCCCTGAATTCTAGACAGCTTGGATTGCCTCTGTGGGCTGGATGGATTGTCCTCCCGTTTCACCGGGCGGCGGGAGCGAGGTCCCAGAGGCTCTCCTGGAAACGGGCGTGGGGGCGGGGCTCACCGGGAGCCCGTGGTGAAGGTGGGCAGCGCACCGGGAGCGCGCCCGGGGCGGGGCGAAGCCGGGCGGCGCGGGTCGGGAACCGGG
>NW_011458132.1:0-519 GCF_000754665.1 Bison bison bison | reverse complement strand
GGGTTGAGGCATGGAAACTCCGCTTGCCTCTCGAGGTGTCCCCGGGGAGAGAGGCCACTTGTCGAGCTGTATTTGGAACCTGGGGGTCTTTTCCGGACGATGCACGGGCGAGTCACTGCCCCTTCGTGTTGATTTCATTCACAGGGTGGATTTCGGAGAGGTGTACGGGCATCGGGTTCTTACCAAGAGGGGACCGGGAAATCGGGGTGCTTCGCAATGTGGAAGCACCCACGAGGCCACGTCTGGAATGTCGTCGTGAGACCGGCCTCATCCTGAGGTGCGACCGGAAGGTCGGGAACCCCTTCCAGACAAAGCAGGGGAGTCGACCCTCCTGTGGAGATCAGGAGGGTAGAAGGGGCTCAGAGGAAGTGGTGCCGGAAAACCTCGGTGTTCCTCTCCAGGGAGACCGGGATGCCGGGGAACTTTGTGGGGGCGCATCAAGGGTGCCAAGTACCGCTTCGACATCCAGTTCCTCACGTGGGACTTCTCCTGAGACGCTGTAGCGGGAAAGGGCTTCAT
>NW_011458131.1:0-518 GCF_000754665.1 Bison bison bison | reverse complement strand
CCTCATCTCCAGTTGAGGCAGGAACCTCAGGGTTCCTCTGATTTCAGACTCCGATCCGAGGGTCCCAGCAGACTTGGGAAAGGAGAGTCAGGCCTCGTCTTGTGTTGAGGCATGGAACTCCGCTTGCCTCTCGAGGTGTTCCCGGGGAGACAGGCCACTTGTCGAGCGGTATTTGGAACCTGGGGGTCTTTTCCCGATGATGCACGGGCGAGTCACTACCCCTTCGTGTTGACTTCATTCACAGGGTGGAGTTCGAAGAGGTGTCCGGGCATCGGGTTCTTATCAAGAGGGGACCGGGAAATCGGGGTCGTTCGGAATGTGGAACCACCCACGAGGCCACGTCTGGAATGTCGTCGTGAGACGTGCGACCGGAAGGTCGGGAACCCCTTCCAGACAAAGCAGGGGAGTCGACCCTCCTGTCCAGATCAGGAGGGTTGAAGGGGCTCAGAGGAAGTGGTGCCGGAAAACCTCGGTGTTCCTCTCGAGGGAGACTGGGATGTCGGGGAACTTTGTGGGTC
>NW_011458130.1:0-500 GCF_000754665.1 Bison bison bison | reverse complement strand
AACTCTGTGTCTTCTTCTCTCCGCCTTCTATTCCCTGAAAACTTATTACATGCCTCCTAGCTCATCGTAGGTGCTCAGTATTTACTTAGTGTGTGAAAGACAGAAAAGCTCTTGGAAGCCTCAAGGGGTCACTTGGCTCGGCACTTTTGATCTCTTTGTATATTTGGCGAGTCAATTCTTTCCTTTCCTGGGTTGATGGGTACACTATATTCGAGGCACAACCTAAGGCATGAAGACATATCCATACATAGAGGGTCTTGCTTTCAAGGAACTCGTACAGCAGATTTCTACAAGTTAGGGCTTTTCAAATGCTCTAGAAGAATGTGAACGTTCAGTAGGCTCCATTTCCATTTCAAAGAAAGATCGTTTGACTTCCATAGCAAAGGTGGAGACCTTCCAACGTTGAGTCCAATACTTATACCTTGACCATTTCAGGCAAGTCTTGTGGTTCCTTCTGGAGGTGTGTGGCTCTTGCAGAAATGTGAAGATCTTCCATCGTC
>NW_011458129.1:0-523 GCF_000754665.1 Bison bison bison | reverse complement strand
AACATTGGCTGCTGGCCACAAGCCTGGATGAGGTCATTGGCCCTGCAGTCACTCGAGAGCCAATCCCCAGCTTTCCTCCGCAACTCGAATGGAAGATTGGACTTCCCTGGGCCAACACAAGAGGCATCCTGAGTTCCCCGTTGTAACTCGAGAATCCCGCCGCAAGACGAGAAAACCACGTGGTTCCCCCGTCATCGCAAGATGAAGCCCTTTCCCGCTACAGCGCCTCAGGAGAAGTCCCACGTGAGAAATTGGAGGTCGAAACGGTACTTGGCACCCTTGATGCGCCCCACAAAGTTCCCCGGCATCCCGGTCTCCCTGGAGAGGAACACCGAGGTTTTCCGGCACCACTTCCTCTGAGCCCCTTCTACCTTCCTGATCTCCACAGGAGGGTCGACTCCCCTGCTTTGTCTGGAAGGGGTTCCCGACCTTCCGGTCGCACCTCAGGATGAGGCCGGTCTCACGACGACATTCCAGACGTGGCCTCGTGGGTGCTTCCACGTTGCGAAGCACCCCGATTTCC
>NW_011458128.1:0-516 GCF_000754665.1 Bison bison bison | reverse complement strand
GTGTATATAGATAAGTATGGCTATATTTTGATTTTTCATCATGACTTTATTCAAAGAGGAAGAAATAGCAATGAGCTGACAGGAAGAGAATAATAGAGTTTTATCCATTTCCAATTCATAAGGAGGTAGTTCTTTGCCACTTTAAATGGCTTAGTTATTTTTTAAAAGCAACCAAAAAATAAAGAAAAAAAATTAAAGTTGATAGATTATCTCCTGCCATTTGTGAACCTTCAGGAAAATCAAGTACACGATTTGGGAGAAAAATGCTGCCACTTAAATTTCCCCACAACCCGCTTCCTACTGCCCGCACACACTTGCAGTATACTAAGTTCTTGCACAACATTCCTTTACACTATCGATTAGAGCTTATTTTTAAATTAAAGGCAAATAAACATGTTTTTATGGAAACTTTGCAAAATAAACCACCATAGCATAGTCACTGAGACACAGAATGTTAAAAACCAGAATATAAGGGACTCAGACCACTCCCTACCCGTTGGCCCTGCTCAGCAGAAT
>NW_011458127.1:0-547 GCF_000754665.1 Bison bison bison | reverse complement strand
GTTACATGGAGAAAGAGAAAGAGGGAGGAGGGAGTTAGAGGTGACCCAGAAAGAGATGAGGTGGAAATCAATAGAGGAGAGAGTGGGCTAGCCAGTAATCACTTCCTTATGTGCACTTCACAACTGGACCTCTCAGAGATGTTCACGGAGTTATACAGAGAAGAGAAGAAGGAGGAAGGAGGCAGAGGTGGCCAGGAGGATAAAAGGGGGGAATGAAAATGAGGGAGACAGATCCAGCCAGTAATCAGTTCCCTAAGTGTTCTCTACCATCTGGAACACACAGAAATTCAGAGTTGGGTAGAGTAGAGAGGGGTTAGGGAGGAGACACAGGTGACCTAGTGGAGAAAAAGGAGAGTCCAAAGGGAGAGAGAGCTGTCAAGCCAGTAATCTCGCTCCCTAGTGAAAAATGGGTACTGAAGATTGGGTTTTGAAAGGTACAAAATTGGTAACAAATACATAAAAGCAAAAATTAAAAATCTAGAGTAGAGTTTGGAATTTCAAAAATACAATGTTAAAGAAAAGAAGAAGGAA
Organism: Bison bison bison; assembly: GCF_000754665.1. Taxonomy (NCBI): domain Eukaryota; kingdom Metazoa; phylum Chordata; class Mammalia; order Artiodactyla; family Bovidae; genus Bison; species Bison bison. The sequence continues at coordinate 16 of NW_011458127.1, read as the reverse complement.
AAGAAAGAGAGAAAAC
>NW_011458126.1:0-503 GCF_000754665.1 Bison bison bison | reverse complement strand
ACATTCCAGACGTGGCCTCGTGGGTGCTTCCACATTGCGAAGCACCCCGATTTCCCGGTCCCCTCTTGGTAAGAACCCGATGCCCGGACACCTCTCCGAACTCCACCCTGTGAATGAAGTCAACACGAAGGAGCAGTGACTCGCCCGGGCATCGTCCGGAAAAGACCCCCAGGTTCCAAATACCGCTCGACAAGTGGCCTCTCTCCCCGGGGACACCTCGAGAGGCAAGCGGAGTTCCATGCCTCAACCCAAGACGAGGCCTGACTCTTCTGTCCCCAGTCTGCCGGGACCCTGCGATTGGAGTCTGAAATCAGAGGAACCCTGAGGTTCCTGCCTCAACTGGAGATGAGGCCCTCTTCCAATGCACCAAACCCCGTGGAGTCCCGAGAGGTCCCCCCCCACTCCAGTTTCCCTGACTTCTCAGAGCCACCATGAGAAGCCCCCTGAGGTCACCTGCACAAGTCGAGGGAAGCCAGGGTTTCCTGCCTCAACCCGAGAAAGAC
>NW_011458125.1:0-535 GCF_000754665.1 Bison bison bison | reverse complement strand
AAAACGATGCCCGGACACCTCTCCGAAACTCCACCCTGTGAAAATGAAAGTCAACACAAAGGGGGCAGTGACTCGCCCGTGAATCATCCGGAAAAACCCCCAGGTTCCAAATCCAGCTCGACAAGTGGCCTCTCTCCCCGGGGACACCTCGAGAGGCAAGCGGGGTTCCATGCCTAACCCAAGACGAGGCCTGACTCTCCTGTCCCCAGTCTGCAGGGACCCTGCGATCGGAGTCTGAAATCAGAGGAACCCTGAGGTTCCTGCCTCAAGTGGAGATGAGGCCCTCTTCCAATGCACCAAATCCCGTGGAGTCCCGAGAGGCCCCTCCCACCTCCAGTTTCCCTGACTTCTCAGAACCACCATGAGAAGCCCCCTGAGGTCACCTGCACAAGTCGAGGGAAGCCAGGGTTTCCTGCCTCAACGCGAGAAAGACCTCGATAGACCTTCTTCAACACGTCTCGAGGCCAGATTCCCTTACCATGCCTCGAGAGCAATGACGCGCTCACCCTCGCCACCCGCATGGAGACCCGACTTC
>NW_011458124.1:0-524 GCF_000754665.1 Bison bison bison | reverse complement strand
GGGGCGTGCGGGGGGAGTCCAAAGAATCGGGACGCGCGCGGGGCTAAAGGACCTCTCTGGTAAGGCAAAAAGCCTGGAGCACCCGGGATTCCCAGGTGGTCCCCCATCCAAGATACTAACCAGGCCCGACCCTGCTTAGCTTCCGAGATCAGACGAGATCGGGCGCCTTCAGGCTGATCCGGCCTGAGACGGTGGCGGTTGGCTCGGGGCGCCCTAAGAGCCTTGCGCTTCGCCTCCCTTTCGCTCTGCCCTGCAGGTCGGGCCAACGGGCCGCACCTCTCGTCGCGGGGCGTGCTGTACTTGAGCCGCACGACCCGCGACCGGACTCCAGCCTGCTGACGCCGGCCCGCCGCTCCCGAACACCGCCAACACCAGACCAGCAAGCGCCTGGCCGGGCCCGGGGGCCCGAGGGGCTTCCGGGACCCCCCATTGACCGGGAGGGCGTGCGTGCGTGCGTGCGCGCGGGGCCTGGGGCTGGGCTGAGGGGTGCGGAGGTCTCGGCGCCCTCCCACCCGCGGCCACTC
>NW_011458123.1:0-541 GCF_000754665.1 Bison bison bison | reverse complement strand
GTGTTTCTCTTTCTGCCCCTCATGCCTATCAGTTCCCACCTGACTCTAATGCCTTTTGGTGAAGAGCTGGATTTGCTTGGACTCTGCTTAGACTTGGTCATTGGCCCTCTAAAGACCCTATCTCCTACCCTCTTTATTTGATTTTATTATCAATGACTGACTTTATTTATTATTTATTTATTTAAGTATTTATTTTATTTATTTGTTTGACTGCACTGGGTCTTCATGATGGCATGCAGGATCTCTAGATGCGGCGTGTGGAATCTTTTTAGTTGCAGCAAGTGGAATCTAGTTCCCTGACCAGAGATGGAACTCGGGCCCCTACATAGGGAGTTTGGAGTCTTAGCCACTAGACCACCAGGGAAGTCCCCCTGCCACTTTCTTGCTGACTCTCCACACCCCTTCAAGTTGGTGCCCCTTTCTTTCTGATGCCTTCTGTTGTCATTGGACACCACGATGGTCCTCCCAACCTCCTTTTGAAAGGAGGTTGTCATCCTGGGACCTAATTGTTATTTTTCCCACTGTCAGGTCAAACCATGGG
>NW_011458122.1:0-518 GCF_000754665.1 Bison bison bison | reverse complement strand
TCCTCGGGAGGCCGTCACGCCTCGACCTGCCTGGGGATTTGATCTCTAGGAGGCTATCACGCCTCAGTCTGCCTGGGGATCTGCACCCTGACCCGGGGACGCCTGGCTCTCAGGTTGCAACAGTTCTGGGTAGGATAAACTTCAGAAAGACTCACCCTTAAGGAAATCGAAAGAGGTCTTTTCTTTTCTCCCTGTCATGACTGTCTTTCAGATGGGAAATAACAAATCCACTTCCCGGCAGACGCCCTTGAAATGTATCCTTGATAACTGGAAGCTGTTCGATCCTCTAGCTCTAAGGAGAAGTCGTTTGAAATTCTTTTGTGCCACTGCGTGGCCACAGTATCCACTGGGGGACGAGGAACACTGGCCTGAGGATGGAACTTTAAATTGCAATACCATCCCACAATTAGAATTATTCTGCAAAGGACAAGGGAAATGGACAGAGATCCCCTATGTCCAAATTTTCTTCTGACTAAGAGATATGAAAGAACTCTGTCTTAAGTATGGGATTGTAGTAC
>NW_011458121.1:0-556 GCF_000754665.1 Bison bison bison | reverse complement strand
CCCTGCAGACTTGGGACAGGAGAGTCAGGCCTCGTCTTGGGTTGAGGCATGGAACTCCACTTGCCTCTCGAGGTGTTCCCGGGGAGACAGGCCACTTGTCGAGCGGTATTTGGAACCTGGGGGCTTTTCCCGACGATGCACGGGCGAGTCACTGCCCTTTCGTGTTGACTTCATTCACAGGGTGGAGTTTGAAGAGGTGTCCGGGCATCGGGTTCTTATCAAGAGGGACCGGGAAATCGGGGTCCTTCGGAATGTGGAACCACCCACGAGGCCACGTCTGGAATGTCGTCGTGAGACCGGCCTCATCCTGAGGTGCGACCGGAAGGTCGGGAACCCCTTCCAGACAAAGCAGGGGAGTCGACCCTCCTGTCCAGATCTGGAGGGTAGAAGGGGCTCAGAGGAAGTGGTGCCGGAAAACCTCGGTGTTCCTCTCGAGGGAGACTGGGATGTCGGGGAAATTTGTGGGTCGCATCAAGGGTGACAAGTACCGTTTCGACCTCCAATACCTCACGTGGGACTTCTCCTGAGACACTGTAGCGGGAAAGGGCTTCATCTT
>NW_011458120.1:0-503 GCF_000754665.1 Bison bison bison | reverse complement strand
AGCAGTCAGGCACCGGTCACGTCTCCCACACTCCCGCCAGCCTGCCTTCCCGGGCGCGAACGCTGAAGCTGGGCAGGGCTTGGGGAGGCTCGCCCAGCCCAGAGCAGCCTCTCGGCCGGGGCTCTGTGCTATCGCGCCTGGGCGCAGAGCTGGAGCTCCGCCGGTGTGGAAGCTCACTCGGTCTTCCCAGTACAGGCTTGCAAGCACCCGCCGGCAGCCGGCCTCTTCTCTCCCGCGTTCCGGGCTTTGGGCTCCAAACCTGGGACCAAAGTACTGCCCGGAGCTCACTGATCATGGGCCGGATCCCCTGCGCTGCGGCTGTGCTAGGAAGCCCAAACACACAGGGGAAGCCCGCACAGCACATCCACCTGCCTCTAGGCGGCAGGGCAGCTCCAGGGAAGGCCCGGTCTGGCAGGCGCTTTCTGGGCACAAACGGAGCAACAATCTGGCTGTGGCGCTGCCTCCCCAAGCCAGGGGCACCGGGACCCTGATTCCCTCGGTGC
>NW_011458119.1:0-501 GCF_000754665.1 Bison bison bison | reverse complement strand
TGCACGGGCGAGTCACTGCCCCTTCGTGTTGACTTCATTCACAGGCTGGAGTTCGAAGAGGTGTCCATGCATCGGGTTCTTATCAAGAGGGGACCGGGCAATGGGGGTCCTTTGGAATGTGGAACCACCCACGAGGCCACGTCTGGAATGTCGTCGTGAGACCGGCCTCATCCTGAGGTGTGACCGGAAGGTCGGGAACCCCTTCCAGACAAAGCAGGGGAATCGACCCTCTTGTCCAGATCAGGAGGGTAGAAGGGGCTCAGAGGAAGTGGTGCCGGAAAACCTCGGTGTTCCTCTCGAGGGAGACCGGGATGTCGGGGAACTTTGTGGGTCGCATCAAGGGTGCCAAGTACCGTTTCGACCTCCAATACCTAACGTGGGACTTCTCCTGAGACACTGTAGCGGGAAAGGGCTTCATCTTGCGATGACGGGGGAACCACGTGGATTTTCTCGAGTTGCGGCAGGATTCTCGAGTTACGACGGGGAATTCAGGATGCCTCT
>NW_011458118.1:0-527 GCF_000754665.1 Bison bison bison | reverse complement strand
TGCAGTCACTCGAGAGCAAATCCCCAGCTTTCCTTCGCAACTCGAGTGGAAGATTGGACTTGCCTGGGCCAACACAAGAGGCAGCCTGAATTCCCCGTCGTAACTCGAGAATCCCGCCGTAACTCGAGAAAAACCACGTGGCTCCCCCGTCATCGCAAGATGAAGCCCTTTCCCGCTACAGCGTCTCAGGAGAAGTCCCACGTTAGGAATTGGAGGTCGAAAGGGCACTTGGCACCCTTGATGCGACCCACAAAGTTCCCCGAAATCCCGGTCTCCCTCGAGAGGAACACTGAGGTTTTCCGGCACCCCCTCCTCTGAGCCCTTTCTCCCCTCCTGATCTGGACAGGAGGGTCGACTCCCCTGCTTTGTCTGGAAGGGGTTCCGACCTTCCGGTCGCACCTCAGGATGAGGCCGGTCTCACGAAGACATTCCAGACGTGGCCTCGTGGGTGGTTCCACATTCCGTAGGACCCCGATTTCCCGGTCCCCTCTTGAGAAGAACCCGATGCCAGGACACCTCTCCGAACT
>NW_011458117.1:0-509 GCF_000754665.1 Bison bison bison | reverse complement strand
GGTCGCCCCTGGAGAGGAACATTGGCTTCTGGACACAAGCCTAGATGAGGTCTATTGGCCCTGCAGTCACTCGAGAGCAATCCCCAGCCTTCCTCCGCAACTCGAATGGAAGATTGGACTTCCCTGGGCCAACACAAGAGGCATCCTGAATTCCCCGTCGTATCTCGAGAATCCCGCCGCAACTCGAGAAAACCACGTGGTTCCCCGTCATCGCAAGATGAAGCCTTTCCCGCGACAGCGTCTCACGGAGAAGTCCCACGTGAGGAATTGGAGGTCGAAACGGTACTTGGCACCCCCGGATGCGCCCTCACAAAGTTCCCCGGCATCCCGGTCACCCTGGAGAGGAACACCGAGTTTTTCCGGCACCACTTCCTCTGAGCCCCTTCTACCCTCCTGGTCTCCACAGGAGGGTCGACTCCCCTGCCTTGTCTGGAAGGGGTTCCCGACCTTCCGGTCGCACCTCAGGATGAGGCCGGTCTCACGACGACATTCCAGACGTGGCCTCGTGG
>NW_011458116.1:0-502 GCF_000754665.1 Bison bison bison | reverse complement strand
CATTTGGCTTCTGGACACAAGCCTAGATGAGTCTATTGCCCCTGCAGTCACTCGAGAGCAATCCCCAGGTTTCCTTCGCAACTCGAATGGAAGATTGGACTTCCCTGGGCCAACACAAGAGGCATCCTGAATTCCCCGTCGTAATTCGAGAATCCTGCTACACCTCGAGAAAAACCACGTGGTTCCCCCGTCATCGCAAGATGTAGCCCTGTGCCGCTACAGCGTCTCAGGAGAAGTCCCACTTTAGGAATTGGAGTTCGAAACGGTACTTGTCACCCTTGATGCGACCCACAAAGTGCCCCGACATCCCGGTCTCCCTCGAGAGGAACACCGAAGTTTTCTGGCACCACTTCCTCTGAGCCTCTTCTACCCTCCTGATCTGGACAGGAGGGTCGACTCCCCTGCTTTGTCTGGAAGGGGTTCCCGACCTTCCGGTCACACCTCAGGGTGAGGCCGGTCTCACGACGACATTCCAGACGTGGCCTCGTGGGTGGTTCCACAT
>NW_011458115.1:0-507 GCF_000754665.1 Bison bison bison | reverse complement strand
TTGCGCTCGAGTGCCTGCAGGGCCAATAGACCTCATCTACGCTTCTGTCCAGAAGCCAGTGTTCCTCTCCAGGGGGCGACAGGGATCTCGGGGTTGCATTCCAGACGCACCCGGGGAGACAGGCATCCATGTCGAGTGGAAGCAAAGAACCCCGCCCTGCTCTCGAGTCGCGACGGGTATCTCTTGAAGCTCACTGGGTGGATTAAAGGGAGTCAAGCCTCCTGAGGCGTTTGGAGAGAGGTCGAGAGATTGGTCTCTAGGCCATACAGGAGACGAAGGACCTCAAGTCGCGATGACGGGGGAGGCTCTGGGTTGTTCTCGAGCGGCAGCCTCAGTGTGCGGTTTCTCGCGAGGTACGACGGCGAGGTCAGTGAGTCTCTCGTGGGGCGCCAAGGAAGTCGGGTCTCCATGCGAATGGCGACGGGGAGCGCGTCATTGCCCTCGAGTCATAGTAGGGGAATCTGGCCTCGAGACGTGTTGAAGAAGGTCTCTCGAGGTCTTTCTCGG
>NW_011458114.1:0-516 GCF_000754665.1 Bison bison bison | reverse complement strand
CTCAGTTTGAGTACAGTGTTTATGTACAGTTCCTTTAGTCTTTAGCCTGACATTTTCCAATCAATGCACTATTTCCCGAAGTTATCAGTACATTTTAATGGCTATAAAGAATGCTAGAATTAACATCTGTCTTCAGGTTTTGGTATGAACACAGATTTTCAAAGGAAATGAGGCACTTACAGAAATGGTAAAGGCTTAACCATCCTGGGATGAGATATGAAGAAACAAGGTAATTTATTGGTTTGGATTAGATTTTGGTTGCAAGAGAATAGTTCTGTAAATCAAACACAAATTATTATTATTAGTTTTTTTTTTTTCTTCATGGCAGATCCTGGAGATGTTGGTCCAAGGGCTGGTGTGCTCTGTGGAACCAAGCATCTTCTTTCTTACTAATCAGACATTCAGGCCCCTTTTGTTAAGTGACCATAGATGCCCCCAAATTTGCTTCAACTCCAACCTTCATGGTGTCATTCTAGCTAACAAAAAGAAGGGAAGAAAATTAGAAGAAAGTTACTT
>NW_011458113.1:0-527 GCF_000754665.1 Bison bison bison | reverse complement strand
AAAGCAGGAAACTCTGTGTCTTCTTCTCTCCGCCTTCTATCCCTGAAACTTATTCCATGCCTCCTAGCTCATCGTAGGTGCTCAGTATTTACTTAGTGTGTGAAAGACGAAAAGCTCTTGGAAGCCTCAAGGGGTCACTGGGCTCGGCACTTTTGATCTCTTTGTATATTTGGCGAGTCAATTCTTTCCTTTCCTGGGTTGATGGGTACACTATATTCGAGGCACAATCTAAGGCATGAAGACATATCCATACATAGAGGGGCTTGCTTTCAAGGAACTCGTACAGCAGATTTCTACAAGTTAGGGCTTTTCAAATGCTCTAGAAGAATGTGAACGTTCAGTAGGCTCCATTTTCATTTCAAAGAAAGATCGTTTGACTTCCATAGCAAAGGTGGAGACCTTCCAACGTTGAGTCCAATACTTATACCTTGACCATTTCAGGCAAGTCTTGTGGTTCCTTCTGGAGGTGTGTGGCTCTTGCAGAAATGTGAAGATCTTCCATCGTCCTCAGACTTTGGTGTCATTTG
>NW_011458112.1:0-515 GCF_000754665.1 Bison bison bison | reverse complement strand
GGGGCCTCTCGGGCAGTCCACTGGGTTTGGTGCGTTAGGAAGAGGGCCTCATCTCCAGTTGAGGCAGGAATCTCATGGTTCCTCTGACTTCAGACTCCCATCGCAAGGTCCCTGCAGACTTGGGACAGGAGAGTCAGGCCTCGTCTTGGGTTGAGGCATGGAACTCCGCTTGCCTCTCGAGGTGTTCCCGGGGAGACAGGCCACTTGTCGAGCGGTATTTGGAACCTGGGGTTTTTTGTCGACGATGCACGGGCGAGTCACTACCCCTTCGTGTTGTCTTCATTCACAGGGTGGAGTTCGAAGAGGTGTCCGGGCATCGCGTTCTTATCAAGAGGGGACCGGGAAATCGGGGTCCTTCGGAATGTGGAACCACCCACGAGGCCACGTCTGGAATGTCGTCGTGAGACCGGCCTCATCCTGAGGTGCGACCGGAAGGTCGGGAACCCCTTCCAGACAAAGCAGAGGAGTCGACCCTCCTGTCCAGATCAGGAGGGTAGAAGAGGCTCAGAGGAAGT
>NW_011458111.1:0-526 GCF_000754665.1 Bison bison bison | reverse complement strand
TCCTCTACTGATTCCCATATTTCCTGCCTATGTTTTCAGTAGAGATACCCTGATAAGAAACACCTAATTTCATTTTATATTCCAAGTGCTTATCATAGTATCTACCATATATTCTATGTGCCTAGTTGCTTAGTTGTATCTGACTTTTGTGACCCCAGGGAGAATGCCATGGGGATTCTCCACGCAAGAATACTGGAATGGGTTGCCATGCCCTCCTCCAGGGGATCTTTCCAACCCAGGGATCAAACCCAGATGTCCTGCTTTGCAGGCAAATTCTTTACCACCTGGACCACCAGGGAAGCCCAACTCTAGTTATATCTATACTCAATAACTAATTGTTTTATTTGCTACATTGATTTATGAATAATTTTATGGATCCAGAATTCCAAACATTAACTAAATAGTAACCAGCACAGAATATTATTTAATATCTAGCTTAATTTTTTATCATGGCTCTTTTAGCTTTCTGAACTCACTTTTACTTTTAATACGGTGAGACTGTTGCTCAGTCACTTCAGTCGTGTCT
>NW_011458110.1:0-513 GCF_000754665.1 Bison bison bison | reverse complement strand
TGACGGGGGAAACCACGTGGTTTTTCTCGAGTTGCGGCGGGATTCTCGAGTTACGACGGGGAATTCGGGATGCCTCTTGTGTGGCCCAGGAAGTCATCTTCCATTCGAGTGCGAAGGAAAGCTGGGGATTGCTCTCGAGTGACTGCAGGGCCAACAGACCTCATCTGGGCTTGTGTCCAGAAGCCAATGTTCCTCTCCAGGGGCGACCGGGATCTCGGGGTTGCATTCCAGACGCACCCGGGGAGACAGGCATTCATCTCGAGTGGAAGCAAAGAACCCCGCTCTGCTCTCGAGTCGCCACGGGTATCTCTTGGAGCTCACTGGGTGGACTAAAGGGAGTCAAGCCTCCTGAGGCGTTTGGAGAGAGGTCGCGAGGTTGGCCTCTAGGCCATGCAGGAGACGAAGGCCCTCATCTCCGCGATGACGGGGGAGTCTCGGGGTGGTTCTCGAGCGGCGGCCCCAGGGTGCGGTTTCTCACGAGGTACGACGGCGAGGTCAGTGAGCCTCTCGTGG
>NW_011458109.1:0-517 GCF_000754665.1 Bison bison bison | reverse complement strand
CTAGGAGAGAAGCGGAAATGGTAAGGGGTTTTAACAACAATATTAACCCCGGACATGCTGGTTACTCCAATTGCAACGGGAGTGGCTGGCCCCCTACCTAGGGTATTGTACGATTTGTGCTCGGGCGTAGCTCGCTTTCTTTTCAAGAAATTTCACTGGTGCCTGTTGTAGTAGATTCTGGTTATATTGGGGAAATTTAAGTTTTGATCTTGCCACTTACCAAAACTGCAAATTAATAAAGGTCAAAGAATAACACAGCTTTTGCTTTTAAGTTATTATCAGAAAGGTAAAAAACTTGACTTCTCAAGCTAGGGGCCACAGAGTATTTGGATCTAGTGATCTAGCTTTTTGGGTTCAGGAAATTACAGCTTCTAGGCCTTCAAAAGATCTTTTAATTCAAGGAAATGAAATAGCGCTGTTAGATACTGGAGCAGACGTCTCTAGCATTGCTGGACTTTAACCTTTAGAAGGGACAATTTTAGTTTTCACAGATGATTCCTCTAACGTTAAAGCAGAC
>NW_011458108.1:0-500 GCF_000754665.1 Bison bison bison | reverse complement strand
TTCAGGCTGAGGCCAGCACAATTTGGTACATTTATTATGTTACGAAAATTCCAACAAAAAGGGAAGAGGACAGCACTTTGAAATCAAGTCTAGGATTAGGTTGGTTTCTGTTACCCTTGAGGAAACCAACTTTCTAAGTTACCTTCTAGTGAAGACAGTAATTCCACTAAAGTAAACCAAGCGATTGACAAACTTTTGCCTTGATTAAAAAAAAAATAGGTTTCAGAGAATGATAGACATTCCAGTGTTTACAAGCTGAAAAACTATGCAATCCATTAAACAAGTACGCCTACTAGGAAATTGTTATTACTTCAATATTATCATCCATCCAGTTACAACATTTGTTTTCAATTTCTAAAAACATGATTGAGTTAGTCCCACGAGTTGAAATATGCTTAATGTCCCGTGATGCGATACGGTAGTAATGTGCAAAAGAAAACATTAAGAGGCATGAGGGGGCTATTTTGTACTAAAATCATTCTGGGTATGTGCTTAAAAGT
>NW_011458107.1:4516-4911 GCF_000754665.1 Bison bison bison | reverse complement strand
CCTTCCAATGAACACACAGGACTGGTCTCCTTTAGAATGGACTGGTTGGATCTCCTTGCAGTCGAAGGGACTCTCAAGAGTCTTCTCCAACACCACAGTTCAAAAGCATCAATTCTTTGGTGCTCAGCTTTCTTCACAGTCCAACTCTCACATCCATACATGACCACTGGAAAAACAATAGCCTTGACTAGATGGACATTTGTTGACAAAGTAATGTCTCTGCTTTTGAATATGCTGTCTAGGTTGGTCATAACTTTCCTTCCAAGGAGTAAGCGTCTTTTAATTTCATGGCTACAATCACCATCTGCAGTGATTCTGGAGCCCAAAAAATAATTCAGCCACTGTTTCCACTCTTTCCTCATCTATTCCCATGAACTGATGGGACCAGACACCAT
>NW_011458107.1:0-405 GCF_000754665.1 Bison bison bison | reverse complement strand
GATCCAACCAGTCCATCCTAAAGGAGATCAGTCCTGGGTGTTCATTGGAAGGACTGATGCTGAGGCTGAAACTCCAGTACTTGGGCCACCTCATGCGAAGAGCTGACTCATTGGAAAAGACCCTGATGCTGGGAGGGATTGGGGACAGGAGGAGAAGGGGACGGACAGAGGATGAGATGGCTGGATGGCATCACCGACTCGATGGACATGAGTTTGGGTAAACTCCAGGAGTTGGTGATGGGTAGGGAGGCCTGGCATGCTGCAATTCATGGGGTCACAAAGAGTCAGACAGGACTGAGCGACTGAACTGAAATGAACTGAATACTTCTTACATCATTGATAAATGCATATTTAAAACCTGAGCACATAAAAAACCCTACCTGTAGTCACAAATAATTTTCCTTT
>NW_011458106.1:0-506 GCF_000754665.1 Bison bison bison | reverse complement strand
GTCGCCCCTGGAGAGGAACATTGGCTTCTGGACACATGCCTAGATGAGGACAATTGGCCCTGCAGTCACTCGAGAGCAATCCCCAGCTTTCCTTCGCAACTCGAATGGAAGATTGGACTTGCCTGGGCCAACACAAGAGGCAGCCTGAATTCCCCGTCGTAACTCGAGAATCCCGCCGTAACTCGAGAAAAACCACGTGGCTCCCCCGTCATCGCAAGATGAAGCCCTTTGCCGCTACAGCGTCTCAGGAGAAGTCCCCCGTTAGGAACTGGAGGTCGAAAGGGCACTTGGCACCCTTGATGCGACCCACAAAGTTCCCGAAATCCCGGTCTCCCTCGAGAGGAACACTGAGGTTTTCCGGCACCCCCTCCTCTGAGCCCTTTCTCCCCTCCTGATCTGGACAGGAGGGTCGACTCCCCTGCTTTGTCTGGAAGGGGTTCCCGACCTTCCGGTCGCACCTCAGGATGAGGCCGGTCTCACGAAGACATTCCAGACGTGGCCTCGTG
>NW_011458105.1:0-505 GCF_000754665.1 Bison bison bison | reverse complement strand
CTCTTTACTCCTTCCTGTATTTCCCAGTTTTTTTTGATATTATCATCATTCATAAAGGACTTTTATCATTTTTTATAGCTCGTGCATGCTTCCTTAGCTTTCATTTCTCTGAAGGTGTTTTCACCCCCATTTCAAAAGATACTTTCAATGAATATCTATTACAGAATTGACAGCTTTAATTTTTCAGCACTTTATTTTTTTTTTTTATAAATTTAACGCCTTTTATTGCCATACCTCATTTTACTGTGCTTTGCTTTAGTGAGCTTTATAGATACATTGTTTTTTTTTCCTTGTTAATTTTCTGTTTAGTTGATCTATCCATAAGTGTGAGTGGGGTATTAAAGTCTCCCACTATTATTGTGTTATTGTTAATTTCTCCTTTCATACTTGTTAGGATTTGTCTTACATACTGCGGTGCTCCCATGTTGGGTGGATATATATTTATAATTGTTATATCTTCTTCTTGGATTGATCCTTTGATCATTATGTGGTGACCTTCTTTGTC
>NW_011458104.1:0-531 GCF_000754665.1 Bison bison bison | reverse complement strand
TACAGCGTCTCAGGAGAAAGTCCCACGTTAGGAATTGGAGGTCGAAAAGGGCACTTGGCACCCTTGATGCGACCCACAAAGTTCCCCGAAATCACGGTCTCCCTCGAGAGGAACACTGAGGTTTTCCGGCACCCCCTCCTCTGAGCCCTTACTCTCCTCCTGATCTGGACAGGAGGGTCGACTCTCCTGCTTTGTCTGGAAGGGGTTCCCGACCTTCCGGTCGCACCTCAGGTTGAGGCCGGTCTCATGAAGACATTCCAGACGTGGCCTCGTGGGTGATTCCACATTCCGGAGGAACCCGATTTGCCGGTCCCCTCTTGAGAAGAACCCGATGCCCAGACACCTCTCCGAACACCACCCTGTGAATGAAGTCCACACGAAGGGGCAGGTTTTCCGTGCATCGTTCGGGAAAAAACCCCAGGTTCCAAATACAGCTCGACAAGCGGCCTCTCTCCCTGGGGACATCTCGAGAGGCAAGCGGAGTTCCATGCCTCAACCCAAGACGAGGCCTGACTCTCCTGTCCCCAGTCT
>NW_011458103.1:0-525 GCF_000754665.1 Bison bison bison | reverse complement strand
CTCGAGTTGCGGCGGGATTCTCGAGTTACGACGGGGAAATTCGGGATGCCTCTTGTGTTGGCCCCAGGGAAAGTCCAATCTTCCATTCGAGTTGCGAAGGAAAGCTGGGGATTGCTCTCGAGTGACTGCAGGGCCAATAGACCTCATCTGGGCTTGTGTCCAGAAGCCAATGTTCCTCTCCAGGGGCGACCGGGATCTCGGGGTTGCATTCCAGACGCACCCGGGGAGACAGGCATTCATCTCGAGTGGAAGCCAAGAACCCCGCTCTGCTCTCGAGTCGCGACGGGTATCTCTTGGAGCTCCCTGGGTGGACTAAAGGGAGTCAAGCCTCCTGAGGCGTTTGGAGAGAGGTCGCGAGGTTGGCCTCTAGGCCATGCAGGAGACGAAGGCCCTCATCTCCGCGATGACGGGGGAGTCTCGGGGTGGTTCTCGAGCGGCGGCCCCAGGGTGCGGTTTCTCACGAGGTACGACGGCGAGGTCAGTGAGCCGCTCGTGGAGCGCCAGGGAAGTCGGGTCTCCATGCGA
>NW_011458102.1:0-513 GCF_000754665.1 Bison bison bison | reverse complement strand
ATAGTTGTATATAGAAAAAATAAGTAGTGGCCTTGGTGTTAGTAACTTTAGACCCTTAAGGTAATAAATTCTTTCTTTGTTGTAAGCCCATTACACATCGCCCTATAGGAATGCAATTTTACTTTGGAAGATGGCGCAAACCTTAAAATAATTACTCTTAGGAAAATAAGTCTTTGTTGATAAGTCCTTGTCAAGAGTCATAAAATGTTAGTAGGCCTTCTGGCCAGAAGATGATGTAAATCACCTAAACCATTTGTATACGATAAATTTGCAGGAAAGAAACCCTGGTTTTTGATAAGAATCAAAGACTGCTGACTTTGCATCCCCTATTATCCTCTATGTGTAACTTAGGGTATAAAAGCCCCTGTTAAAAATAAAGCTATGGGCCTTGTTCACCAACGCTTGGTCTCCCCATGTCATTCTTCCCTTTAACTTCCAGCTGAGTCTCCATCTGGAGCGTGGAACCCACCACGCTTACTAATTATGCCTGGGCTTCTAAGACCCACTCGAGAA
>NW_011458101.1:0-501 GCF_000754665.1 Bison bison bison | reverse complement strand
GAGAAAAAGAGACTGAGTAGCTGGTTTACGCGGGAGACCAATTAAAACTTCAACACAAGAAGTTTGCACCACTTACGTAGGCCGCAGACGCCGTCTCGAAGAGCGGAAGGTGCCTCACCCTAGACACCTTCTCGAGTGGGTCTTAGCAGCCCACGCATAATTAGTAAGCGTGGTGGGTTCCGCGCTCCAGATGGAGACTCGGCTGGAAGTTACAGGGAAGAATGACAAGGAACTTTATGAATTGGAGCTGTAAGTTAACTCTTTGACGGAGAGAGCAAGATGGTGGTGGGGGACAGCCCCCAGTGAAATCAGAGGTGAGAGCACAAAGCCATAAAGTAGGCAGACTCTGGTTATTTTGGGGGGGGGAGATGCTCGAGAATATCCGGGTGGATTCCTGAGGCTCGGTCCCGCATTTGCGTATGCCGAGCCTCCTTCCTCATGACCTTTGTCCAGAGTGGAATGCCTCACCGGCTCCGGGCACATGGTCAGTGGATGCTCAGT
>NW_011458100.1:0-502 GCF_000754665.1 Bison bison bison | reverse complement strand
CACTAAATAGATGGAGAAAATATACCATGTTCGTGGATTGGAAAGAAATCAATATAGTGAAAATGAATATACTACCCAAAGCAATTTATAGATTCAATGCAATCCCTATCAAGCTACCAACAGTATTCTTCACAGAGCTAGAACAAATAATTTCACAATTTGTATGGAAATACAAAAAACCTCGAATAGCCAAAGCTATCTTGAGAAAGAAGAATGGAACTGGAGGAATCAACCTACCTAACTTCAGGCTCTATTACAAAGCCACAGTTATCAAGACAGTATGGTACTGGCACAAAGACAGAAATATTGATCAATGGAACAAAATAGAAAGCCCAGAGATAAATCCACGCACATATGGACACCTTATCTTTGACAAAGGAGGCAAGAATATACAATGGATTAAAGACAATCTCTTTAACAAATGGTGCTGGGAAAACTGGTCAACCACTTGTAAAAGAATGAAACTAGAACACTTTCTAACAGCATACACAAAATAAACTCA
>NW_011458099.1:0-515 GCF_000754665.1 Bison bison bison | reverse complement strand
TGATAAAACAATCTAGGTTAAAGATGAAAAAGTTTCTCCACAATGAAGGGAACCCAGAGAGGTTCACAGAGTTACATGGAGAAGAGAAGGGGGAGGAGGGAGATAGAGGTGACCAGGAGGAGAAGAGGGGGGAATCAAAAGGGGAGAGAGCAAGCTAGCCAGTAATCACTTCCCTAAGTGTTCTCCACCTTCTGAAACACACAAAGAGATTCACAGAGTTGGGTAGAGAAGAGAAGGGGAAGGGAGGAGACAGAGGCAACCTGGTGGAAAAAAAGGAGAGTCCAAAGAGGGAGAGAGCAGTCAAGCCAGTAATCTCGCTCCCAAGTAAAAATGGGTACTGAAGATTGGGTTCTTAAAGGTACAAAATTGATAACAAATACCAAAAAGCAAAGATTAAAAATCTAGAGTAGAGGTTGGGTTCTCAAAAATACAATATTAAAGAAAAAACAAAGTCACAAAAGTATAAAATATATATATATGAAGTTTGCTTTAAAAATAGGGTCTTTTTTTGCAAA
>NW_011458098.1:0-505 GCF_000754665.1 Bison bison bison | reverse complement strand
ACACACACACACACACACACACACACACACACACACACACACTTGAGTGTGGTCTTTGGAAATACTTGTGTTCGTAGTTGCTGGGTTGAGCCCAACTTTGATACGACCCATGGACCTGCGGCCCATCTGGCTTCTCTGTCCGTGGCATTTCCCAGGCGAGGATACTGGAGTGGGTTGCCATTTCCTTCTCCGGCGGGATCTTCCCGACCCAGGGATCAAACCCCAGTCTCCTGCGCGCGGATGCCTTGCCATCTGAACCAGGACATTGCTCATTCCCTAGGCAAAATACAAAGAATAGAGCTCGTGTTCTACTAAATGGAAAGATGATTTCAAAAACAGAAGCTGTCCTTTGTTGGCATCTTTGAATCTTTATGTAGTTTTCGTGGATTTTTACTGTTAAGGCTAAGTGAACAAGGCAAGAGAGAAACCCCAGAATTGAAAAGCAATTGACGTTTTTGAAAGAAACATGTGCAGGTGAAGCTCTCTTCCTTTTCGAGAGATGGTT
>NW_011458097.1:0-548 GCF_000754665.1 Bison bison bison | reverse complement strand
AAACATTAAAAGCTACTACTTACACCAAATTATATTAAATCAAATACACTGCCAGGGGACACAGCAGGTAAGGGATATGGAAAACTTAGCAGCAAACAATGGCCCAACAAGTGAAAAACCATTCACCAATACAATTTCTAATCAATCTTTTAATTACTCAAAAGAATCTGTGTTTAGACAGTTTAGAACATCTCCTGCCTCTCACAGTTGGGAGGCTCTGAACAGTCACATGTGGCCGGAAAACCTATTCAGGCAGGCTAGAGGATTTCCAAAGGAGTTTGTAGGTTAAACACTGTCACACCCAGGAATTATTAACTGTAAATGTAAGCTAACTCTTTTTTCAGAGAGAGGTAGTGGGAGAGAGCCCCCCGTAAAGTCAGAGGTTTAGGTGAAAGCACAAGCAGAAAGTAGGCAGACACTGGTTTTGGGGGTATATGCTCGAGAATTTCCAGGGGGACTCCTGAAGCTCAATCCCACCTTTGCGTATGCCGAGCCTCCTTCCTCATGACCTTTGTCATGGGCGGAGTACCTCACTGGCTCCCAGCAGT
>NW_011458096.1:0-532 GCF_000754665.1 Bison bison bison | reverse complement strand
AAAATATATAGCATATACATTTCAGTAAACGTAATTTGAAAAACCTACGTCCTGTCCAAAAATTTTTTGTAAATTATTTATTTATTTATACCCCTTCTTGTTCCAAAGAGGTTTTGCAGCACTTTGCTGCCAGATTAATTTCCTGAAGCTCAGCTATGATCATGTTACTCCCCTGCTTAAGAAACCCCAATAGCTCCTCACTGCCTATAAACGAAGTCCAATTTCCTCAGCCTCCTATTTGAGGCCCTTTGTAATCTGGCCCCAGACTTCCAGCCCAACGCTATCCTGCTTTTCTCCCTTTATACACTTTGTTCCAGCCACAGGACGCTCCCTGATGTTCCCCTAATACATTCTGTATTCCCTCCTTTGCACTGTCAGAGGGAGCTTGTGCTGTTCCCTCTGCTGGGAATGCCTTTCCCAACATCTGCGTGTGCCTCATACATACTATTTTTTAAATGTTTTCATTTTTGGCTGCACTGGGTTTTTGTTGCTGTGCACGGGCTTTCTCTAGTTGCAGCGAGTGGGGATCACT
>NW_011458095.1:0-553 GCF_000754665.1 Bison bison bison | reverse complement strand
CCCTGCAGACTTGGGAAAAGGAGAGTCAGGCCTCGTCTTGTGTTTGAGGCATGGAACTCCCCTTGCCCCTCCGAGGTGTTCCCGGGGAGACAGGCCACTTGTCAAGCGGTATTTGGAACCTGGGGGTTTTTTCCCGACAATGCACGGGCGAGTCATACCCTTCGTGTTGACTTCATTCACAGGGTGGAGTTCGAAGAGGTGTCCGGGCATCGGGTTCTTCTCAAGAGGGGACAGGGAAATCGGGGTCCTTCGGAATGTGGAACCACCCACGAGGCCACGTCTGGAATGTCGTCGTGAGACCGGCCTCATCCTGAGGTGCGACCGGAAGGTCGGGAACCCCTTCCAGACAAAGCAGAGGAGTCGACCCTCCTGTCCAGATCAGGAGGGTACAAGAGGCTCAGAGGAAGTTGTGCCAGAAAGTTCGGTGTTCCTCTCGAGGGAGACCGGGATGTCGGGGCACTTTGTGGGTCGCATCAAGGGTGACAAGTACCGTTTCGAACTCCAATTCCTAAAGTGGGACTTCTCCTGAGACGCTGTAGCGGCCCAGGGCTAC
>NW_011458094.1:0-504 GCF_000754665.1 Bison bison bison | reverse complement strand
GGGTGCGGTTCGTCACGAGGTACGACGGCGAGGTCAGTGAGCCTCGTCGTGGGGCGGCCAGGGAAGTCGGGTCTCCATGCGAGTGGCGAGGGGAGCGCGTCATTGCTCTCGAGTCATGTAGGGGAACCTGGCCTCGAGACGTGTGGAGAAGGTCTCTCGAGGTCTTTCTCGGGTTGAGGCAGGAAACCCTGGCTTCCCTCGACTTGTGCAGGTGACCTCAGGGGGCTGCTCATGGTGGCTCTGAGAAGTCAGGGTAACTGGAGGTGGGGGGGGTGGCCTCTCGGGACTCCACGGGGTTTGGTGCATTGGAAGAGGGCCTCATCTCCAGTTGAGGCAGGAACCTCAGGGTTCCTTGATTTCAGACTCCGATCGCAGGGTCCCTGCAGACTGGGGACAGGAGAGTCAGGCCTCGTCTTGGGTTGAGGCATGGAACTCCGCTTGCCTCTCGAGGTGTCCCCGGGGAAAGAGGCCACTTGTCGAGCGGTATTTGGAACCTGGGGGTCT
>NW_011458093.1:0-512 GCF_000754665.1 Bison bison bison | reverse complement strand
AACGGACAGAAAGTTCTTGGAAACACATGACTGAGGTTAGGGGTGAGGCAGTACATGTATGTGCCAGGATACTCTTAAAGTATACTCTTAACATAGACGAGGAGAACAAGGTAAGAGGAAAACTTACTGTTTGGTTCAGGTCGCTTCTGAGCCTTTTGGGGGAACCGACCTGAAGCCAGAGTCTAGCCGAAATACACAGGCTTTGAACATCGCTGAAGACCAACATTTCCTAAGGAAAAAACGCATTGCTTAGCTCAAGGTTTGTCTGGGAAATTCTTACACATCAGGAGATGGCTCCGAGGTGGATTTCTACAAAGAACATCCATGCAAAGGACAAGCCTACACAGCTCTGTGCACATCTGCCCCCTCCCCCCCTCACAGCCAGCAGCATTTCCAAGTGACCTCCTAAGGCCTTCGCCAAACTACAGGGGCACCTCTGGGCTTCCTGTTTCCCTCATTTTTCGGAATCTTTTCTAAAAAAAAAGAAAAACAAAAATCAAGTTTAAAAAAAA
>NW_011458092.1:0-505 GCF_000754665.1 Bison bison bison | reverse complement strand
AAAGTCCCACGTTAGGTATTGGAGGTCGAAAACGGTACTTGGCACCCTTGATGCGACCCACAAAGTTCCCCGACATCCCGGTCTCCCTTGAGAGGAACACCGAGGTTTTCCGGCACCACTTCCTCTGAGCCCCTTCTAGCCTCCAGATCTTGACAGGAGGGTCGACTCCCTTGCTTTGCCTGGAAGGGGTTCCCGGCCTTCCGGTCGCACCTCAGGATGAGGCCGGTCTCACGACGACATTCCAGACGTGGCCTCGTGGGTGCTTCCACATTCCGAAGGACCCCGATTTCCAAGTCCCCTCTTGATAAGAACCCGATGCCCGGACACCTCTTCGAACTCCACCCTGTGAATGAAGTCAACACGAAGGGGCAGTGACTCGCCCGTGCATCGTCGGGAAAAGACCCCCAGGTTCCATACCGCTCGACAAGTGGCCTGTCTCCCCGGGAACACCTCGAGAGGCAAGCGGAGTTCCATGCCTCAACCCAAGACGAGGCCTGACTCTCCT
>NW_011458091.1:0-502 GCF_000754665.1 Bison bison bison | reverse complement strand
GACTGGAAGATTGGACTTGCCTGGGCCAACACAAGAGGCAGCCTCGAATTCCCCGTCGTAACTCGAGAATCCCGCCGTAACTCGAGAAAAACCACGTGGCTCCCCCGTCATCGCAAGATGAAGCCCTTTCCCGCTACAGCGTCTCAGGAGAAGTCCCACGTTAGGAATTGGAGGTCGAAAGGGCACTTGGCACCCTTGATGCGACCCACAAAGTTCCCCGAAATCCCGGTCTCCCTCGAGAGGAACACTAAGGTTTTCCGGCACCCCCTCCTCTGAGCCCTTTCTCCCCTCCTGATCTGGACAGGAGGGTCGACTCCCCTGCTTTGTCTGGAAGGGGTTCCCGACCTTCCGGTCGCACCTCAGGATGAGGACGGTCTCACGAAGACATTCCAGACGTGGCCTCGTGGGTGGTTCCACATTCCGTAGGACCCCGATTTCCCGGTCCCCTCTTGAGAAGAACCCGATGCCCGGACACCTCTCCGAACTCCACCCTCTGAATGAA
>NW_011458090.1:0-583 GCF_000754665.1 Bison bison bison | reverse complement strand
GAGAGGCTGCTCTGGCCTGGGCGACCCCCCCCAAGCCCTGCCCAGCTTCTAGCGTTCGCGCCCGGGAAGGAGCAGGCTGCGGGAGTGTGGGAGACGTGACCGGTGCCTGACTGCTGCCTCAGCTCAGCTCTCGCCTTCCCTTCGGACCTAGGAGCCCGGCGTCCTTGCAGAGGGCTTAGGGGGCTGGGGGTGTGCACACTGCCAAAGCCTCCCGCAGGGAGAGCTCTTTCCGAGGGAAAGGAAGCGCCCCAGGCTGCATTCCCAAGCTGGTGCTTCCCCGCCCAGACTAAGCGCCGCACGGAGGGAATCAGGGTCCCGGTGCCCCTGGCTTGGGGAGGCAGCTCCACAGCAAGAGTGTTGCTCCGTTTGTGCCCAGAAAGCGCCTGCCAGACCGGGCCTTCCCTGGAGCTGCCCTCCCGCCTAGAGGCAGGTGGATGTGCTGTGCGGGCTTCCCCTGTGCGTTTGGGCTCCCTAGCACAGCCGCAGCGCAGGGGAACCAGCCCATGATCAGTGAGCTCCGGGCAGTACTTTGGTCCCAGGTTTGGAGCCAAATGCCCGGAACGCGGGAGAGAAGAGGCTGGCT
>NW_011458089.1:0-560 GCF_000754665.1 Bison bison bison | reverse complement strand
AACCTCCCCCCCGCCCTCCCCTCCCCTCCTCCCCGCCTCTCCCCACTCCACGCCTTCCCCAACTCCTCTCCCCTCGCCGCCCCCCACCCCACCTCGGCCCCCTCCCACCTTCGCACCTCCCACCCTCCCCCCTTTGCACTCCCCGGTCTCCCGCTCCCCCTCCCTCTGCTGCCCCTGGCATAGGGAAGGAGTTCTCCTGTGTGGACTGCTGGAAAGACGGGACCAGAAGACAGAAGAGCCAGACACAAAGAACTTGTGCCGGGCACGGGGTTTCTTTCCCGGGCCCATGGAATGTTCCCTCTGAGGCAGCCCCTTGGTCACTGCCATGCAGGGAGGGCTTGAGGCTTCAGGTAGGGTGTCCCCGTTTGGGGCGGGGCCCAGCTTCCCAAAGGTCCAGCACTCGGGTTTGTCCCCAGGGTTGTCCGTAGACATCCCGTCTGTATTCTCTCCTCTTCCCACACAAAACAGCTCCCACCCACCCTTTCCCCGAGCTCCGTGGCCCCACATCCCAGGCAAGGAGACCCGAACGTGGCTAGGGGGAGAAGGTGGCCCCTTCCTTC
>NW_011458088.1:0-506 GCF_000754665.1 Bison bison bison | reverse complement strand
AGGTCTATTGGCCCTGCAGTCACTCGAGAGCAATCCCCAGCTTCTTCGCAATTCGAATGGAAGATTGGACTTCCCTGGGCCAACACAAGAGGCATCCCGAATTCCCCGACGTAACTCGAGAATCCCGCCACAACTCGAGAAAAACCACGTGGTTCCCCCGTCATCGCAAGATGAAGCCCTTTCCCGCTACAGCGTCTCAGGAGAAGTCCCACGTTAGGAATTGGAGGTCGAAACGGTACTTGGCACCCTTGATGCGCCCCCACAAAGTTCCCCGGCATCCCGGTCTCCCTGGAGAGGAACACCGAGGTTTTCCGGCACCACTTCCTCTGAGCCCCTTCTACCCTCCTGATCTCCACAGGAGGGTCGACTCCCCTGCTTTGTCTGGAAGGGGTTCCCGACCTTCCGGTCGCACCTCAGGACGAGGCCGGTCTCACGACGACATTCCAGACGTGGCCTCGTGGGTGCTTCCACATTGCGAAGCACCCCGATTTCCCGGTCCCCTCTTG
>NW_011458087.1:0-521 GCF_000754665.1 Bison bison bison | reverse complement strand
TTAGGAAAAAGAAAGAAAGTAAAAACTACTCACTGTTTGCAGATGACATGACCCTCTACATAGAAAACCCTAAAGACTCCACCAGAAAATTACTAGAACTAATCAATGAATATAGTAAAGTTGCAGGATATAAAATCAACACACAGAAATCCCTTGCATTCCTATACACTAATAATGAGAAAATAGAGAAATTAAGGAAACAATTCCATTCACCATTGCAATGAAAAAAATAAAATACTTAGGAATATATCAACCTAAAGAAACTAAAGACCTATATATAGGAAACTATAAAACACTGGTGAAAGAAATCAAAGAGGACACTAATAGATGGAGAAATATACCATGTTCATGGATTGGAAGAATCAAATAGTGAAAATGAGTATACTACCCAAAGCAATTTATAGATTCAATGCAATCCCTATCAAGCTAACAATGGTATTCTTCACAGAGCTAGAACAAATAATTTCACAATTTGTATGGAAATACAAAAAACCTCGAATAGCCAAAGCAATCTTGAGAAA
>NW_011458086.1:0-521 GCF_000754665.1 Bison bison bison | reverse complement strand
GGCTCACTGACCTCGCCGTCGTACCTCGCGAGAAAACCGCACACTGGGGCCGCCGCTCGAGACAACCCCGAGCCTCCCCGTCATCGCGAGTTGAGGGCCTTCGTCTCCTGTATGGCCTAGAGACCAATCTCTCGACCTCTCTCCAAACGCCTCAGGAGGCTTGACCCCTTTTGTCACCCAGTGAGCTCCAAGAGATACCCGTCGCGACTCGAGAGCAGAGCGGGGTTCTTTGCTTCCACTCGAGATGGATGCCTGTCTCCCCGTGTGTGTCTGGAATGCAACCCCGAGATCCCTTTCGCCCCCCGGAGAGTAACACTGGCTTCTGGACATAAGCCTAGATGAGGTCTATTGGCCCTGCAGTCACTCGAGAGCAATCCCCAGCTTTCCTTCGCAACTCAAATGGAAGATTGGACTTCCCTGGGCCAACACAAGAGGCATCCTGAATTTCCCGTCGTAACTAGAGAATCCTGCCTCAACTCGAGAAAATCCACGTGGTTCCCCCGTCATCGCAAGATGAAGCC
>NW_011458085.1:0-510 GCF_000754665.1 Bison bison bison | reverse complement strand
TATCAAAGACAGTATGGTACTGGCACAAAAGACAGAAAATATTGATCAATGGAACAAAATAGAAAGCCCAGAGATAAATCCACGGACATATGGACACCTTATCTTTGACAAAGGAGGCAAGAATATACAATGGATTAAAGACAATCTCTTTAACAAGTGGTGCTGGGAAAACTGGTCAACCACTTGTAAAAGAATGAAACTAGAACACTTTCTAACACCATACACAAAATAAACTCAAAATGGATTAAAGATCTCAATGTAAGACCAGAAACTATAAAACTCCTAGAGGAGAACATAGGCAAAACACTCTCTGACATACATCACAGCAGGATCCTCTATGACCCACCTCCCAGTATATTGGAAATAAAAGCAAAAATAAACAAATGGGACCTAATTAAACTTAAAAGCTTCTGCACAACAAAGGAAACTATTAGCAAGGTGAAAAGGCAGCCTTCAGAACAGGAGAAAATAATAGCAAATGAAGCAACTGACAAACAACTAATCTCAAAA
>NW_011458084.1:0-545 GCF_000754665.1 Bison bison bison | reverse complement strand
TGCTGATGGACAGTATGGTACTGGCACAAAAGACAGAAAATATTGATCAAAATGGAAATAAAAAATAGAAAAGCCCAGAGATAAAATCCACGCACATATGGACACCTTATCTTCGACAAAGGAGGCAAGAATATACAATGGATTAAAGACAATCTCTTTAACAAGTGGTGCTGGGAAATCTGGTCAACCACTTGTAAAAGAATGAAACTGGACCACTTTCTAACACCATACATATACTCTTTATTTGCTTCTCACTAATCACCTAAAAGCCTATATTAGCCTTTCATTGTAGGCTGCTTTTTAATTAGAATAGAAGTATCATTTTCCATTTTGCTGCTTTTCAATCGCACAAGTTTTCCATTTAAGTTAAGAATGAATATGAAGTAGGTAAACATTTTATTTCTTTTTTACTGGTTTGCTTTCACTCTTCCCTAGAAAATTTTATCTAAACCTCTTTGTACACTGAACAAATAAGTAAGTGATTCTGTTATTCATATAGTTACCATAATTGGATGCAAAGAGGCCATGATATAGTGGTTAAGAAT
>NW_011458083.1:0-532 GCF_000754665.1 Bison bison bison | reverse complement strand
GGGGAAAGGGGTAGAGTCTTGCAGCAAAACCAGGCTTTTCTTCCTGCAAAAACTTTACCATATGCAAAACTTAGGTGATTTGCATCATCTTCTGGCCCGGAGGCCTGTTAACATTTTTAAGACCTTTTCTTCAGAAAACTTATTTTTCTCTAAAGGTGGTTGGTCAGGAGCCACCTCCAAAAAAGCATTAGATAAAGTTGCATTGCTACAGAGCAAAGGTGTGGTGGGCTATAACAAGAAAAAGAATTAACTCAAGGGTCCCAGGTTACAAACATTAAAGCTACTACTTACAACAATTATATTAATCAATACACTGCCAGGGACACAGCAGGTAAGGGATATGGAAACTTAGCAGCAAACAATGGCCCAAGAAGAGAAAAACCATTCACCAATACAATTTCTAATCAATCTTTTAATTACTCAAAAGAATCTGTGTTTAGACAGTTTAGAACATCTCCTGCCTCTCACAGTTGGGAGGCTCTGAACAGTCACATGTGGCCGGAAAAACCTATTCAGGCAGGCTAGAGGATTT
>NW_011458082.1:0-553 GCF_000754665.1 Bison bison bison | reverse complement strand
TACCTTAGTGCATGCTGCTTCTTTATCCACTGGTCAAACTCTCATTCTTTAATGCCTTGCTTAAAAATATCAGTCCTTTGGCAGTAGGGTACCCCACTCCCTTGTGATGTGTACAGTACCTGATTCACAGCAGAACTCTATAAATGTTTACAGAACAAATGGACGAATTAACAGTGCCTAAATCTTGTCTACGCTTTGAAAGCATTTATCAGATACTACTACTCTTTTGCATTTGGTTCTTTGACTATATCATGGCTTCCTAGAAAGCAAAAAATCCAATTAACACATTTTAAAAAGTCTCCAGTATCGAAGTACAGTGTATGGAACAAACTGATTCAATATGCTGCTTGAATAAATTAATTTCGGTTGAGTCTTCTCTAAAAACCCCTCTAACAGTGTTGCTGTCATTATATTAACGTTTCAGTCACGATTTTAAACAAGTTCAAAACAGTAAATAAAAATTAGGTAAACAAATCGAATAATTGGTGTTAATGGTATCCCCCTGTTGACTACCTGGAAAATTTCTGATTATAAACAAGTACAGGTACATTTT
>NW_011458081.1:0-519 GCF_000754665.1 Bison bison bison | reverse complement strand
GGAGATGTTTGGATGTCCGACTCAAATGGACATGGGTTTGGGTAGACTCCAGCCATTGTTGATGGACACGGAGGCCTGGCATGCTGCAGCGTGTGGGGTCGCAAATAGTCAGGCACAACTGAGCAACTGAACTGAACTGAACTGATACATCCATGGCTGATTCATGTCAATGTATGGCAACAACCACTACAATTTTGTAAAGTAATTAGCCTCTAATTAAAACAAGTAAATTAATTTAAGTAAAAAAAAAAATCTAGAGTAGAGGGTAGACTCTCTGAAATACAACATTAAAAATACAAAACACAATCAGTCACAAAATATATTTTAAAAATATGAAATATGCTTTAAAAATAGGGTCATATTTTGCAAGGTAATAGGTTGTAAAATTGAAAATTAAAGGATTAATTATGACCCAGCAATCCCACTGCTGGGCATACACACCAAGGAAACCAGAATTGAAAGAGACACGTGTACCACAATGTTCATCACAGCACTGTTTCTAATAGCCAGGACATGGAA
>NW_011458080.1:0-528 GCF_000754665.1 Bison bison bison | reverse complement strand
GTCGAGGGAAGCCAGGGTTTCCTGCCTCAACCCGAGAAAGACCTCGAGAGACTTTCTTCAACACGTCTCGAGGCCAGATTCCCCTCCCATGACTCGAGAGCCATGACGCGCTCACCCTCGCCACCCGCATGGAGACACGACTTCCCTGGCGCCCCACGAGAGGCTCACTGACCTCGCCGTTGAACCTCGTGAGAAACCGCACCCTGGGGCCGCCGCTCGAGAACCACCCCGAGACTCCCCCGTCCTCGCGGAGATGAGGGCCTTCGTCTCCTGAATGGCCTAGAGGCCAAACTCGCGACCTCTCTCCAAACGCCTCAGGAGGCTTGACTCCCTTTAGTCCACCCAGTGAGCTCCAAGATATACCCGTCGCGACTCGAGAGCAGAGCGGGGTTCTTTGCTTCCACTCGAGATGAATGCCTGTCTCCCCGGGTGCGTCTGGAATGCAACCCCGAGATCCCGGTCGCCCCTGGAGAGGAACATTGGCTTCTGGACACAAGCCTAGATGAGGTCTATTGGCCCTGCAGTCAC
>NW_011458079.1:0-563 GCF_000754665.1 Bison bison bison | reverse complement strand
TGTGATGCAGCCACTAGCAGTCTGCTAAGGAAACAAAGGCAGTGTCTCAGAGCATGACACCAGACCCCCTCACCCACGACATGCAATTGAGATAACATGGGCAGCAGGTGAGTCCTCCCGGGCTAAAAAATGATTGACATGAATCTTGAAGAAAGGCAGATTTCCAGGCAAATATGTCATTTCCTTAACATAGATGAGGAGAACAAGGTAGGAGGAAAACTTACTGTTTGGTTCAGGTCGCTTCTGAGCCTTTTGGGGGAACAGACCTGAAGCCAGAGTCTAGCGGAAATACACAGGCTTTGAACATCGCTGAAGACCAACATTTCCTAAGGAAAAAACGCATTGCTTAGCTCGAGGTTTGTCTGGGAAATACTTACACATCAGGAGATGGCTCCGAGGTGGAATTGCTACAAAGAACATCCATGCAAAGGACAAGCCTGCACAGCTCTGTGCACATCTGCCCCCTCCCCCCCTCACAGCCAGCAGCATTTCCAAGTGACCTCCTAAGGCCTTCGCCAAACTACAGGGGCACCTCTGGGTTTCCTGTTTCCCTCATTTTTCGG
>NW_011458078.1:0-516 GCF_000754665.1 Bison bison bison | reverse complement strand
GTCCAGGTTCGATGCATGGTACTGGATGCTTGGGGCTGGTGCACTGGGACGACCCAGAGAGAGGGTAGAGGAGGGAGGAGGGAGGAGGGTTCAGGATGGGGAACGCGGGTATACCTGTGGCGGATTCATTTCGATATTTGGCAAAACTAATACAATATTGTAAAGTTTAAATTAAAAAAAAAAGTACATCTGTCAAAGTTATAGGTAACAGGAGTTATGTCATTCCTTCTATGAATTGATTGGACTAGTAAAAGCTGTGGTTGCTACCATCCAATTTTTATTTTTAAAAAAATACTAAATAATTCTTACATGGAACAGTATACAAAATTATGTGCAGACACATTTTTCCCTGGCAATGATGGTAAACAGATATTTAATTTTGCTATATTTTCAATAGCTCTCTCCAAATGTTACAGACAAAACTAAAGAGTAACTCCTAGTACTATTCCTATTTTTAAAGTAATAACTACTATTGGGAAGATTCCATGTATGTCTTTTCAATTTTACTGTTATAGC
>NW_011458077.1:0-529 GCF_000754665.1 Bison bison bison | reverse complement strand
AGGCCAAATCTCGCGACCTCTCTCCAAAACGCCTCAGGAGGCTTGACCCCTTTAGTCACCCAGTGAGCTCCAAAGAGATACCCGTCGCCCCTCGAGAGCAGTGCGGGGTTCTTTGCTTCCACTCGAGATGAATGCCTGTCTCCCCGGGTGCGTCTGGGAATGCAACCCCGAGATCCCGGTCGCCCCTGGAGAGGAGCATTGGCTTCTGGACACAAGCCTAGATGAGGTCTATTGGCCCTGCAGTCACTCGAGAGCAATCCCCAGCTTTCCTCCGCAACTCGAATCGAAGGTTGGACTTCACTGGGCCAGCACAAGAGGCATCCTGAATTCCCCGTCGTAACCTCGAGAATCCCGCCGCAACGTCGAGAAAACCACGTGGTACCCCCGTCATCGCAAGATGAAGCCCTTTTCCGCTACAGCGTCTCAAGAGAAGTCCCACGTTAGGAATTGCAGGTCGAAACGGTACTTGGCACCCTTAATGCGCCCCCACGAAGTTCCCCGGCATCCCGGTCTCCCTGGAGAGGAACAC
>NW_011458076.1:0-505 GCF_000754665.1 Bison bison bison | reverse complement strand
AGAGATTAACCCGATAGTGATTTTCTAAGGATTAAATTATATTCAAATATATTGTTTCAGTAATAGCACTAATGGATGGCTTATTCACGAGTTCTGTGTTATAAATACTAGATGAAATTTTGCAAATGAATGTTGCTTTTAAGGGTTTAGTAAGTTTCTTTTTCTTTTAACATATTGAGTTTCTGTGAAAATGTTGTTTTCTAAGTCTATTTATTACCTTTTCCTCTAACCATAATTTAAATTAATCTAATCCTATAATTTTTTTTTTACTCAGACACAATGAAGGACTATGTCAGAAAAGCACAAACTATGTCATCTGTAGACAGAAATTTTGCTCTATTTGTTTTATTATTTGTATATGAGCAAAAAAAAAAAATCGGGACGAGAAAAGTAGGAAAACTGGTATTACAGCTACTACCTATTGAGTCAGTGCTTCCAAATATTTGTTTTTTCGTCAAACTTAACTATGTACTTGCATCTCCGTCTAGGTGTCTCACAGACAAAA
>NW_011458075.1:0-663 GCF_000754665.1 Bison bison bison | reverse complement strand
TACCCTACCCTACCCTACCCTACCCTACCCTACCCTACCCTACCCTACCCTACCCTACCCTACCCTACCCTACCCTACCCTACCCTACCCTACCCTACCCTACCCTACCCTACCCTACCCTACCCTACCCTACCCTACCCTACCCTACCCTACCCTACCCTACCCTACCCTACCCTACCCTACCCTACCCTACCCTACCCTACCCTACCCTACCCTACCCTACCCTACCCTACCCTACCCTACCCTACCCTACCCTACCCTACCCTACCCTACCCTACCCTACCCTACCCTACCCTACCCTACCCTACCCTACCCTACCCTACCCTACCCTACCCTACCCTACCCTACCCTACCCTACCCTACCCTACCCTACCCTACCCTACCCTACCCTACCCTACCCTACCCTACCCTACCCTACCCTACCCTACCCTACCCTACCCTACCCTACCCTACCCTACCCTACCCTACCCTACCCTACCCTACCCTACCCTACCCTACCCTACCCTACCCTACCCTACCCTACCCTACCCTACCCTACCCTACCCTACCCTACCCTACCCTACCCTACCCTACCCTACCCTACCCTACCCTACCCTACCCCTACCCTACCCTACCCTACCTACCCTACCTACCCTACCTACCCTACCCTACCCTACCTACCCT
>NW_011458074.1:0-517 GCF_000754665.1 Bison bison bison | reverse complement strand
GTACTGGCCCATACGTACCAGATTTTTGCATGTACAAAGCCCCTTCCCTGAGAAAAGAAG
The DNA here is from genome assembly GCF_000754665.1 of Bison bison bison. Taxonomy (NCBI): domain Eukaryota; kingdom Metazoa; phylum Chordata; class Mammalia; order Artiodactyla; family Bovidae; genus Bison; species Bison bison. Next base: position 457 of record NW_011458074.1, on the reverse strand, counting down.
CCTGGCAAGCCACAGTTACAATGTCACATGCAGTTGTACACTAAGGGCGGCAGTGAGGAGATACCCCTCCTCCAAGGTAAGGAGCAGTGGCTGCGCTTTGATGGAGCGGCCGTGAAGGGATACCCCACGCCCAAGGTAAGAGAAACCCAAGTAAGATGGTATGTGTTGCAAGAGGGCATCAGAAGGCAGACACACTGAAACCATACTCACAAAAAACTGGTCAATCTAATCACACTAGGACCACAGCCTTGTCTAACTCAATGAAACTAAGCCATGCCCTGGGGGCAACCCAAGGGGGCGGGTCATGGTGGAGAGATCTGACAGAAGGTGGTCCACTGGAGAAGGGAATGGCAAACCGCTTCAGTATTCTTGCCTTGAGAACTCCATGAAAAGTATCAAAAGGCAAAATGATAGGATACTGAAAGGGGAACTCCCCAGGTCAGTAAGGACCCAATAT
>NW_011458073.1:0-501 GCF_000754665.1 Bison bison bison | reverse complement strand
TCCCCTAGCACAGCCGCAGCGCGGGGAAACCAGCCCCATGATCAGTGAGCTCCCGGGCAGTACTTTTGGTCCCCAGGTTTGGACCCCAATGCCCGGAACGCGGCAGAGAAGAGGCTGGCTGCCGGCGGGTGCTTGCAAGCCTGTTACTGGGAAGGACCGAGTGAGCTTCCACACCGGCGGAGCTCCAGCTCTGCGCCCAGGCGCGATAGCACAGACGCCCCGGCCGAGAGGCTGCTCGTGGGCTGGGCGAGCCTCCCCAAGCCCTGCCCAGCTTCTAGCGTTCGCGCCCGGGAAGGAGCAGGCTGCGAGAGTGTGGGAGACGTGACTGGTGCCTGACTGGCGCCTCAGCTCAGCTCTCGCCTTCCCTTCGGACCTAGGAGCCAGGCGTCCTTGCAGAGGCGTTAGGGCTGGGGTGTGCACACTGCCAAAGCCTCCCGCAGGGAGAGCTCTTTCCGAGGGAAAGGAAGCGCCCCAGGCTGCATTCCCAAGCTGGTGCTTCCC
>NW_011458072.1:0-536 GCF_000754665.1 Bison bison bison | reverse complement strand
ATGGGATTCTCCATGGAGGAAATACTGGAGTGGGTTGCCATGCCCTCCTCCAGGGATCTTCCAACCCTGGGATTGAACCCACGTCTCTTACATCTACTGCATTCGCAGGCAGGTCCTTTACCACCAGCGCCACCTGGGAAGCCCAGGGCCTTTAGATATGCCCTGTAGGCCTTTAAATAACAAAGCTCTAAATCACCTGAAATTCACAAAAATGCAGTTTAGCTCTCTGAATTGCAAATGTTTTGTTGCATTTGATCATCTTTGAAAATGGACAGACATCTAACAAGAATCTGTAACTGCAACTAAATTTTCTTTTTGTTCCACATATTGAAAATACCCTGTTGAGGTTATAATATTTAAGCATTAAGCCATCTTAGGGCAAGATCAAATCGTCGATTTTTGTCTTATTTTTAACTTTCTGTAAGGAAATAAAAAGACACAACTCACTTCAGGAATATGCTTAAGGAATGAAGCTACTACTTCTTTAAAGTCAAAAAGTTTCCTTGTATCATCTCACTGAATTTAAACCTATGTTG
>NW_011458071.1:0-505 GCF_000754665.1 Bison bison bison | reverse complement strand
AAAAACTATTAAAAATTCCAACATATAGAGGCTGAACAACACCCTGCTGAATAACCAACAAATCACAGATGAAATCAAAAAAGAAATCAAAATTTGCATAGAAACAAATGAAAATGAAAACACAACAACCCAAAACCTGTGGGACACTGTAAAAGCAGTCCTAAGGGGACAGTTCATAGCAATACAGGCATACCTCAAGAAACAAGAAAAAAGTCAAATAAATAACCTAACTCTACACCTAAAGCAACTAGAAAAGGAAGAAATGAAGAACCCCAGGGTTAGTAGAAGGAAAGAAATCTTAAAAATTAGGGCAGAAATAAATGCAAAAGAACAAAAGAGACCATAGCAAAAATCAACAAAGCCAAAAGCTGATTCTTTGAAAGGATAAATAAAATTGACAAACCATTAGCCAGACTCATCAAGAAACAAAGGGAGAAAAATCAAATCAATAAATTAGAAATGAAAATGGAGAGATCACAACAGACAACACAGAAATACAAAGGAT
>NW_011458070.1:0-506 GCF_000754665.1 Bison bison bison | reverse complement strand
TCATGAGGAAGGAGGCTCGACATACACAAAGGCGGGATCGAGCCTCAGGAGTCCCCCTGGAAATCCTCGAGCGTCTACCCCCATAACCAGTGCTTCCCTACTTTACTACTTTGTGCTCTTACCTACACCTCTGACTTTACGGGGGGCTGTCCCCCACCACCTCTTTCGGAGAAGGAGTTAACCTAGAGCGCCAGTCTATAAAACCTCTTGGGTGTGACAAGAGTGTTTTAACCTACAAACTCCTCTGAAGGTTCTCTAGCCTGCCTGACAGGCTCCTCCGGCCACATGTGATTGCTCACAGCCTCCCAACCGTGAGAGGCACGAGATGCTTTAAACCCTCTAAAAACAGGTTCTTTAGAGAAGTTAGAAAACTATAAGTATAGTGAGTGGGCTAATTAGAAATTGTGTTGATGAAGGGTTTTCATTTGTTGAGCCAATGTTTGTTGCTAAGTCTCCATATCCCCTGCCCTTACACACATTAATGAATATATAGAAGAAATAAGTAT
>NW_011458069.1:0-507 GCF_000754665.1 Bison bison bison | reverse complement strand
AAAGAATGAATGATTGTAAAAATAGTAAAAATATATCAGGACTTTCTCTGGTTTTGTTGTCGGTATTGTGGGTTCAGTTCATTTTCAGCTAGTTCCTTGGTCCGACTTACATTTCTCAAGATCTATAGGCCCCTTCCTATGTAGACGGTACTAACCACAGGGTTTTAATCTATTGCCTGTAGCTTCCAAGGCGGTTCCCTCTGTTATAGCTTCTTCTGTTTGCTGGTCTCTTCAGTGTCTGGATTCCGCCCTGACACAAAGGGGACGGTGGAGGACACTTTTTTTTTTTTTAGTCTCACTTGTTCAGTCACACTGTGGGGAGGGAGGGACACTGCAAACAAATAACACTGGTGTGTGCTCGCAGTGCCTCAGCCACACTGGGTCTGCCCCCACTCACGGCGCGTGTAGCCTCCCTGCCCACACTGCTCAGGCTCTAGGTTGCTCCTCCGGGAACCATCCGTGGCCGGCCCTGGGCTGCCTGCACCTCCCAGGTCCAAGCCGCTCAGG
>NW_011458068.1:0-546 GCF_000754665.1 Bison bison bison | reverse complement strand
TGGCCTCCCCCCCGGGGACGACCTCGAGAGGCAAGCGGAGTTCCATGCCTCAACCCCAACGACGAGGCCTCGACTCTCCCTGTCCCCAGTCTGCAGGGACCCTGCGATCGGAGTCTGAAATCACGAGGAACCCTGAGGTTCCTGCCTCAGCTGGAGATGAGGCCCTCTTCCAACGCACCAAACCCCGTGGAGTCCCGAGAGGCCCCTCCCACCTCCAGTTTCCCTGACTTCTCAGAGCCACCATGAGAAGCCCCCTGAGGTCACCTGCACAAGTCGAGGGAAGCCAGGGTTTCCTGCCTCCACCCGAGAAACACCTCGAGAGACCTTCTTCAACACGTCTCGAGGCCAGATTCCCCTCCCATGACTCGAGAGCAATGACGCGCTCCCCCTCGCCACTCGCATGGAGACCCGACTTCCCTGGCGCCCCACGAGAGGCTCACTGACCTCGCCGTCGTACCTCGTGAGAAACCGCACCCTGGGCCCGCCGCTCGAGAACCACCCCGAGACTCCCCCGTCATCGCGGAGATGAGGGCCTTCGTCTCCTGC
>NW_011458067.1:0-506 GCF_000754665.1 Bison bison bison | reverse complement strand
GAGGCTCACTGACCTCGCCGTCGTACCTCGTGAGAAACCGCACACTGGGGCCGCCGCTCGAGAACAACCCCGAGCCTCAACCGTCATCGCGACTTGAGGGCCTGTTGGGGGCCAGAGTGAGGTACTCTGCCCGTGTCAAAAGGTCATGAGGAAGGAGACTCGACATACACAAAGGCGGGATCGAGCCCTCAGGAGTCCCCCCTGGAAATCCTCGAGCGTCTACCCCCCATAACCAGAGCTTCCCTACTTTACTACTTTGTGCTCTTACCTACACCTCTGACTTTACGGGGGGCTGTCCCCCACCACCTCTTTCGGAGAAGGAGTTAACCTAGAGCTCCAGTCAATAAAAACTCTTGGGTGTGACAAGAGTGTTTTAACCTACAAACTCCTCTGAAGGTTCTCTAGCCTGCCTGACAGGCTCCTCCGGCCACATGTGATTGCTCACAGCCTCCCAACCGTGAGAGGCACGAGATGCTTTAAACCCTCTAAAAACAGGTTCTTTAGAG
>NW_011458066.1:4516-4841 GCF_000754665.1 Bison bison bison | reverse complement strand
GACTAAGTATCTCAATGACCAGAGGGGGAAAAAAAGATATTTTTTTAAAAACTATTAAATAATAAATAGAGGAGGGAGGGGGTTCAGGATGGGGAACATGTATACACCTGTAGCAGATTTATGTTGATGTATGGCAAAACCAATACAATACTGTAAAGTAATTAAACTCTGATTAAAATAAATAAATTTATATTAAAATAATAATAGAAAGTAGCATTGAGATTTTATTGTTGAGAGAACTTATTTTAAAATCAATTGTAAATAATTTGCTAGTAACTAATTTGTAGGTTTAATTATATTTAGGTGTGCATACTGACATTTATTT
>NW_011458066.1:0-336 GCF_000754665.1 Bison bison bison | reverse complement strand
TTCCTCTCCCTTTTCTAGTCCAGCTTGTACATCTGGAAGTTGTTGTTGTTGTTGTTGTTGTTTTTAATATAAATTCATTTATTTTAATTGGAGGCTAATTACTTTACAATATTGTATTGGTTTTGCCATACATCAACATGAATCTGGCACTGGTGTACGCATGTTCCCCATCCTGAACCCCTCTTTGATTCACAAACTGTTGAAGCCTAGCTTGAGGGATTTTGAGCATTACCTTGTTAGCATGTGTAATGAGTACAGTTGTGCAGTAGTTTGAATGTTCTTTGATTGCCCTTCTTGGAATTAGAATGAAAACTGACTTTTTCCAATCCTTTGGCC
>NW_011458065.1:3731-4295 GCF_000754665.1 Bison bison bison | reverse complement strand
GAAAGAAAGTGCACAAAAGTCATATGTGTTGAATCAAGATTTTGCATTTAACCATCTCTCAAAAAGGAAGAGAGCTCCACCTGCACATGTTTCTTTCAAAACCGTCAATTGCTTTTCAATTCTGGGGTTTCTCTCTTGCCTTGTTCAGTTAGCCTTAACAGTAAAAATCAACGAAAACTACATAAAGATTCAAAGATACCAACAAAGGACAGCTTCTGTTTTTGAAATCATCTTTCCATTTAGTAGAACACGAGCTCTATTCTTTGTATTTTGCCTAGGGAATTAGCGATGTCCTGGTTCAGATGGCAAGGCATCCGCGCGCAGGAGACTGGGGTTTGATCCCTGGGTCGGGAAGATCCCGCCGGAGAAGGAAATGGCAACCCACTCCCAGTATCCTCGCCTGGGAAATGCCACGGACAGAGGAGGCTGATGGGCCGCAGTCCATGGGTTGTATTAAAAGTTGGGCTCAAACCCAGCAAACTACGAAACACAAGTATTTCCAAAAGACCACACTCAAAGTGTGTGTGTGTGTGTGTGTGTGTGTGTGTGTGTGTGTGTGTGTGT
>NW_011458065.1:0-389 GCF_000754665.1 Bison bison bison | reverse complement strand
CAGCCCAGCCGCCGGCCCGGTTCGTCCTGGCCCCGGCCTCTCCCAGGCGCCCTGGCTCTGGCTGAGGAGCTTGCGCAGGCCAGCTGTCTCCCTTGGCGTGGGTGCGTGCGAGTGTCTGTGTGTCTGTCTGTGTGCCTGCCTGTGGCTCGTCTGCTCTCTCAGGAAGGTCGAGGGCTTGGCATGGGGGCAAAGGGGGGGCCTCGGTAGTGCGAAGGGGAGGGGCTGAGGCGCTCCGGTCGACCGCGCCTCCCTGGCTTCTGGTGGGTTTGGGCACCGGACAGGTGCCGGGCAAGTTGGGCGCTCAAGTTTCGCTGCGTCTAGGCCCGCAGGAGGTTCAGAGGCCCCTGGGCCGCGGGGGTTGGGAGGCGGCGGGCGCCGAAGACCGACAC
>NW_011458064.1:0-501 GCF_000754665.1 Bison bison bison | reverse complement strand
TCTCGGGGTGCATCCAGACGCACCCGGGGAGACAGGCATTCATCTCGAGTGGAAGCCAGAACCCCGCTCTGCTCTCGAGTCGCGACGGGTATCTCTTGGAGCTCCCTGGGTGGACTAAAGGGAGTCAAGCCTCCTGAGGCGTTTGGAGAGAGGTCGCGAGGTTGGCCTCTAGGCCATGCAGGAGACGAAGGCCCTCATCTCCGCGATGACGGGGGAGTCTCGGGGTGGTTCTCGAGCGGCGGCCCCAGGGTGCGGTTTCTCCCGAGGTAGGACCGCGAGGTCAGTGAGCCGCTCGTGGGGCGCCAGGGAAGTCGGGTCTCCATGCGAGTGGCGAGGGGGAGCGCGTCATTGCTCTCGAGTCATGGTAGGGGAACCTGGCCTCGAGACGTGTTGAAGAAGGTCTCTCGAGGTCTTTCTCGGGTTGAGGCAGGAAACCCTGGCTTCCCTCGACTTGTGCAGGTGACCTCAGGGGGCTTCTCATGGTGGCTCTGAGAAGTCAGG
>NW_011458063.1:0-548 GCF_000754665.1 Bison bison bison | reverse complement strand
CCGGACACCTCTCCGAACTCCACCCTGTGAATGAAGTCAACACGAAGGGGCAGTGACTCGCCCGGGCATCGTCCGGAAAAGACCCCCAGGTTCCAAATACCGCTCGACAAATGGCCTCTCTCCCCGGGGACACCTCGAGAGGCAAGCGGAGTTCCATGCCTCAACGCAAGACGAGGCCTGACTCTCCTGTCCCCAGTCTGCAGGGACCCTGCGATCGGAGTCTGAAATCAGAGGAACCCTGAGGTTCCTGCCTCAACTGGAGATGAGGCCCTCTTCCAATGCACCAAACCCCGTGGAGTCCCGAGAGGCCCCCCCCCCACATCCAGTTTCCTTGACTTCTCAGAGCCACCATGAGAAGCCCCCTGAGGTCACCTGCACAAGTCGAGGGAAGCCAGGGTTTCCTGCCTCAACCCGAGAAAGACCTCGAGAGTACCTTCTTCAACACGTCTCGAGGCCAGATTCCCCTACCATGGCTCGGGAGCAGTGACGCGCTCCCCCTCGCCACTCGCATGGAGACCCGACTTCCCTGGCGCCCCACGAGAGGCTCA
>NW_011458062.1:0-603 GCF_000754665.1 Bison bison bison | reverse complement strand
GTGGAAGTAGCCTATGGTCCAGCAGTCCGACTCCCAGGCATAGATCCACCCACGGTATAAAGTGAACAAGATAGATGCCCCCTTTGGGCACATCTATCTGTGCGTGCGCGCGCACATGCGCATGCGCGATCCCCTCGAGGCAGGGGGTGGGGCGGGGGCCGGGGCTCTGGCTGGAGTCGGTGCAAGCCCCGGGATTGCCTGAGGCAAGCCAAAGGAGCCCCAGGTGGAGACGGGACTGCCGGTCGTCGGTTGTCCTGGAAGCCGAATGCGAATGCGGAGGGGCTCGCGGGCCGCGCGGAGGCAACCCAGGTCTGCAGCGGGAGTCGGGGCCCCGGCCACCCGCTCCCCGCGGCCCGGGAGGGGCTGGGGCTGCGGGGGGGATCCAGGAATCGGGACGCGCGGCGGGGGCTAAAGGACCTCTTCTGGTAGGCAAAAAGCCTCGAGCACCCGGGATTCCCAGGTGGTCTCCCATCCAAGATCCTAACCAGGCCCGACCCTGCTTAGCTTCCGAGATCAGACGAGATCGGGCGCCTCCAGGCTGATACGGCCTGAGACGGTGGCGGTTGGCTCGGGGCGCCCTAAGAGCCTTGCGCTTCGCCTCCC
>NW_011458061.1:0-537 GCF_000754665.1 Bison bison bison | reverse complement strand
TAAGATTAGATCTCAATTAACAGGAAAAAAAACTATTAAAAATCCAACATATGGAGGCTGAACAACACGCTGCTAGAATAACCAACAAAATCACAGAAGAAATCAAAAAAAGAAATTAAAATATGCAATAGAAACAAATGAAAAATGAAAACACAACAACCCAAAACCTATGGGACACTGTAAAAAGCAGTGCTAAGGGGAAGGTTCATAGCAATACAGGCTTACCTCAAGAAACAAGAAAAAAAGTCAAATAAATAACCTAACTCTACACCTAAAGCAACTAGAAAAGGAAGAAATGAAGAACCCCAGGGTTAGTAGAAGGAAAGAAATCTTAAAAATTAGGGCAGAAATAAATGCAAAAGAAACAAAAGAGACCATAGCAAAAATCAACAAAACCAAAAGCTGTTTCTTTGAGAAGATAAATAAAATTGACAAACTATTAGCCAGACTCATCAAAAAACAAAGGGAAAAGAATCAAGTCAACAAAATTAGAAATGAAAATGGAGAGATCACAACAGACAACACAGAAATACAAGG
>NW_011458060.1:0-699 GCF_000754665.1 Bison bison bison | reverse complement strand
TATTTCATATTGACTAGTTCCCAGTTCACGGGACTCTGACATTCCCTGAGGTCAAAGTTTCTTGTATTGGAAGCAGTGGGTTTGCAAGGGCTGCCTTGTCTTGAGACCATTGAAATAAGAACTCAGAACTTGAGCACTATTATCAAAAATCACAAGGCTCACACTGACACAGACATCAATCCAGACAGACAAGACAAGACATCTTCCAGTTTTCCGCCTGAGATGGAAAAGATTTCTTTGAGCCGTTTTTCTGGGGAGTGGGGGTGGGGCTGGCGGCCAGGCAGGCTTTGGGAAGGAGCTCATGGTTTGGAATTGCATATGAAAAGAACCAGCTTTCCGGGTTCCAAGGAATCAAGTTTCCTTGCAAACCACCTTTGTCCGGTTCTAGAGAATATCATGGCCCTCCTAGGTCAGGTCATCTTTCCTTTCCGTAGCCCTCGTTTGATCCCTGAATTCTAGACAGCTTGGATTGCCTCTGTGGGCTGGATGGATTGTCCTCCCGTTTCACTGGGCGGCGGCAGCGAGGTCCCAGAGGCTCTCCTGGAACCGGGCGTGGGGGCGGGGCTCACCGGGAGCCCGTGGTGAAGGTGGGCAGCGCACCGGGAGCGCGCCCGGGGCGGGGCGAAGCCGGGCGGCGCGGGTCGGGAATCGGGTCGTGGCGGGGATGGGGGGCGGTCCCAGTTGTGCTCCGGGGATCCC
>NW_011458059.1:0-589 GCF_000754665.1 Bison bison bison | reverse complement strand
GCCTCAACACAAGACGAGGCCTGACTCTCCTTTCCCAAGTCTGCAGGGACCCTGGGATCGGAGTCTGAAATCAGAGGAACCCTGAGGTTCCTGCCTCAACTGGAGATGAGGCCCTCTTCCAATGCACCAAACCCAGTGGAGTGCCGAGAGGCCCCTCCCACCTCCAGTTTCCCTGACTTCTCAGAGCCACCATGAGAAGCCCCCTGAGGTCACCTGCACAAGTCGAGGGACACCAGGGTGTCCTGCCTCAACCCGAGAAAGACCTCGAGAGACCTTCTTCAACACGTCTCGATGCAGATTCCCCTACTATGACTTGAGAGCAATGACGCGCTCCCCCTCGCCATTCGCATGGAGACCCGACTTCCTTGGCGCCCCACGAGAGACGCACTGACCTCGCCTCGTACCTCGCGAGAAACCGCACACTGGGCCGCCGCTCGACAACCCCAAGCCCCCCCCGTCATCGCGACTTGAGGGCCTTCGTCTCCTGTATGGCCTAGAGACCAATCTCTCGACCTCTCTCCAAACGCCTCAGGAGGCTTGACTCCCTTTAGTCCACCCAGTGAGCTCCAAGAGATACCCGTCGCGACTC
>NW_011458058.1:0-722 GCF_000754665.1 Bison bison bison | reverse complement strand
GCAGTCCATGGGGTCGCTCAGAGTCGGACACGACTGAGTCGACTTCACTTTCACATCTCACTTTCATGCATTGGAGGAGGAAATGGCAACCCACTCCAGTGTTCTTAGCCTAGGGAACCCCAGGGACTGCGGGGCCTCGTGGGCTGCCGTCCATGGGGTCACACAGACTCGGACACGACTGAAACGACTTCGCAGCAGCAGCAGCAGCAGCAGTGCATAGATATCAAAAGGGTTTAGAACAGTCAGGTAGGATCACACAAGTCACCGTGAAGCAATACTTCTCCACGTAGCCAAAGCTAACAAAAGATTTCTGTTCTAGGTCAACCTAGAAGAGATCACGGAAGAGGTAAAGAAACTTAAAATCCATTAGCAAAGGCAGTTCAAGCTCTCAAGAAACCTTGTGCTAGGCACAACACTCTTTTCTGGGGGCCCACTTTCCCTACAACCTCCTGATCCCATTCTGTACCCATTCCTTTGCTTCTCCCATCCTGAAACTGCCACCTGGAAGAAAGAACGACGTCGTTTTCCTTCAGAAAATGCGATTTCATGCCACATACCTTCTTTTTAATACCAAGTCATACATTTCCCTTCAGCAACCAAGAACTGACTTTTATATTGGCATTCGACAGATTGGTGAACATACCTATCAGTGATAGTAGCGCACCTCCCCTCCCCCGCACGCACGCACGCACGCACACACACACACACACACACACACACAC
>NW_011458057.1:0-532 GCF_000754665.1 Bison bison bison | reverse complement strand
TTGGGCGTGGGGGGCAAAGGGGGGGCCTCGGTAGTGGCGAAGGGAGGGGCTGAGGCGCTCCGGTCGACCGCGCCTCCCTGGCTTCTGGTGGGTTTGGGCACCGGACAGGTGCCGGGGAAGTTGGGCGCTCAAGTTTCGCTGCGTCTAGGCCCGCAGGAGGTTCAGAGGCCCCTGGGCCGCGGGGGTTGGGAGGCGGCGGGCGCCGAAGACCGACACCTCAGGGGCCGCGCGGGCCTGAACAGCGAATGGGATCGGGGGGAGGCCCGGCTCAGCGAGCGCGGCCGGGTCTGGAGTGGCCGCGGGTGGGAGGGCGCCGAGACCTCCGCACCCCTCAGCCCAGCCCCCAGGCCCCGCGCGCACGCACGCACGCACGCCCTCCCGGTCAATGGGGGGTCCTGGAAGCCCCTCGGGCCCCCGGGCCCGGCCAGGCGCTTGCTGGTCTGGTGTTGGCGGTGTTCGGGGGGTGGGGGGGGCGGGCCGGCGTCAGCAGGCTGGAGTCCGGTCGCGGGTCGTGCGGCTCAAGTACAGCATG
>NW_011458056.1:0-503 GCF_000754665.1 Bison bison bison | reverse complement strand
AAACAGTCATCATTCAAGAACCTTACTGCTATCATTATTCATCAAGATTTATTCCCTGGTGTCTCAAGTGGTAAAAAAAAAAAAAAAAAAAGAAAAATCTGCCCTGCCAATGTAAGAGATTTGGGTTCAAACCCAGAATCAGAATCGATTCCCCCAGAGAACAACCCACTCCAGTATTCTTGCCTGGGAAATCCCATGGACAGAGGAGCCTGGAGGGCTATGGTCCATGGGGTCTCAAAGAGTTGGACATTACTTGGCGACTAAACAATAAACAATATCTGGCAAATACTGCAGCAGCAGGAGGTGGTTCTACTCAGGAGGCTACGGTGACCAGTGCCTGGTGCATAGCAGTTGCTGACGCAGCAATTAGCTTCTGATAGTAGTAAAACAAGTCAAGGGGGGTCACTACAGAAGACTCCAACTCTGAGAAAGCTGCCACCTAGAAAAGTCACCTGATTAGGAGCAATATCCTTAAATTATAAAAAGTATCAACAATTGAATTT
>NW_011458055.1:0-519 GCF_000754665.1 Bison bison bison | reverse complement strand
ACACACACACACACACACACACACACACACACACACACACACTTGAGTGTGGTCTTTGGAAATACTTGTGTTCGTAGTTGCTGGGTTGAGCCCAACTTTAGTACGACCCATGGACTGCGGCCCATCAGCCTCCTCTGTCCGTGGCATTTCCCAGGCGAGGATACTGGGAGTGGGTTGCCATTTTCTTCTCCGGCGGGATCTTCCTGACCCAGGGATCAAACCCCAGTCTCCTGCGCGCGGATGCCTTGCCATCTGAACCAGGACATTGCTAATTCACTAGGCAAAATACAAAGAATAGAGCTCGTGTTCTACTAAATGGAAAGATGATTTCAAAAACAGAAGCTGTCCTTTGTTGGTATCTTTGAATCTTTACGTAGTTTTCGTTGATTTTTACTGTTAAGGCTAACTGAACAAGGCAAGAGAGAAACCCCAGAATTGAAAAGCAATGGACGGTTTTGAAAGAAACATGTGCAGGTGAAGCTCTCTTCCTTTTTGAGAGATGGTTAAATGCAAAATCTT
>NW_011458054.1:0-510 GCF_000754665.1 Bison bison bison | reverse complement strand
GTGTGTGTGTGTGTGTGTGTGTGTGTGTGTGTATGTGTGTGTGTGTATCTCCTCTTGCCGTCTTGGAGTCTGTCTCGGAATCTTCATGTATTTCTGCCTCTGTATCTCCTGACAGCCAGCCGCCGGCCCGTTTGTCTGGCCCCCGCCTCTCCCAGGCGCTCTGGCTCTGGCTGAGGAGCTTGCGCAGGCCAGCTGTCTCCCTTGGCGTGGGTGCGTGCGAGTGTCTGTGTGTCTGTCTGTGTGCCTGCCTGTGGCTCGTCTGCTCTCTCAGGAAGGTCGAGGGCTTGGCGTGGGGGCAAAGGGGGGGCCTCGGTAGTGCGAAGGGGAGGGGCTGAGGCGCTCCGGTCGACCGCGCCTCCCTGGCTTCTGGTGGGTTTGGGCACCGGACAGGTGCCGGGCAAGTTGGGCGCTCAAGTTTCGCTGCGTCTAGGCCCGCAGGAGGTTCAGAGGCCCCTGGGCCGCGGGGGTTGGGAGGCGGCGGGCGCCGAAGACCGACACCTCCGGGGCCGC
>NW_011458053.1:3586-4000 GCF_000754665.1 Bison bison bison | reverse complement strand
AGGTCGAAACGGTACTTGGCACCCTTGATCGCGACCCACAAAGTGCCCCGACATCCCCGGTCTCCCTCGAGAGGAACACCCGAACTTTTTCCGGCACCACTTCCTCTGAGCCTCTTCTACCCTCCTGATCTGGACAGGAGGGTCGACTCCTCTGCTTTGTCTGGAAGGGGTTCCCGACCTTCCGGTCGCACCTCAGGATGAGGCCGGTCTCACGACGACATTCCAGACGTGGCCTCGTGGGTAGTTCCACATTCCGAAGGACCCCGATTTCCCGGTCCCCTCTTGATAAGAACCCGATGCCCAGACACCTCTTCGAACTCCACCCTGTGAATGAAGTTAACACGAAGGGGTAGTGACTCGCCCGTGCATCGTCGGGAAAAAACCCCCAGGTTCCAAATACCACTCGACAAGTGG
>NW_011458053.1:0-361 GCF_000754665.1 Bison bison bison | reverse complement strand
CCAAGACGAGGCCTGACTCTCCTGTCCCAAGTCTGCAGGGACCTTGCGATCGGAGTCTGAAGTCAGAGGAACCCTGAGGTTCCTGTCTCAACTGGAGATGAGGCCCTCTTCCAATGCACCAAACCCAGTGGAGTGCCGAGAGGCCCCTCCCACCTCCAGTTTCCCTGAATTCTCAGAGCCACCATGAGAAGCGCCCTGAGGTCACCTGCACAAGTCGAGGGACACCAGGGTTTCCCGCCTCAACCCGAGAAAGACCTCGAGAGACCTTCTTCAACACGTCTCGAGGACAGATTCCCCTACTGCCGTGAGCCAGCATATTGCATATTGAGTGCATACTGCATATTGAGTGCAGCACTTTCCA
>NW_011458052.1:0-508 GCF_000754665.1 Bison bison bison | reverse complement strand
CACAACAGACAACACAGAAATACAAAGGATCATAAGAGACTACTATCAACAATTATATAGCCAATAAAATGGACAACGTGGAAGAAATGGACAAATTCTTAGAAAAGTACAACTTTCCAAAACTCGACCAGGAAGAAATAGAAAATCTTAACAGACCCATCACAAGCACGGAAATTGAAACTGTAATCAAAAATCTTCCAGCAAACAAAAGCCCAGGTCCAGACGGCTTCACAGCTGAATTCTACCAAAAATTTAGAGAAGAGCTAACACCTATTCTGCTCAAACTCTTCCAAAAAATTGCAGAGGAAGGTAAACTTCCAAACTCATTCTATGAGGCCACCATCACCCTAATACCAAAACCTGACAAAGATCCCATAAAAAAGAAAACTACAGGCCAATATCACTGATGAACATAGATGCAAAAATCCTTAACAAAATTCTAGCAATCAGAATCCAACAACACATTAAAAAGATCATACACCATGACCAAGTGGGCTTTATCCCAGGG
>NW_011458051.1:0-551 GCF_000754665.1 Bison bison bison | reverse complement strand
GGAGCCTATATACAGAGTGAAGTAAGCCAGAAGGAAAAACATAAATACAGTATACTAACGCATATATATGGAATTTAGAAAAATGGTAACAATAACCCGGTGTACGAGACAGCAAAAGAGACACTGATGTATAGAACAGTCTATGGACTCTGTGGGAGAGGGAGAGGGTGGGAAGATTTGGGAGAATGGCAATGAAACATGTAAAATATCATGTAGGAAATGAGTTGCCAGTCCAGGTTCGATGCACGATGCTGGATGCTTGGGGCTGGTGCACTGGGTCGGCCCAGAGGGATGGTATGGGGAGGGAGGAGGGAGGAGGGTTCGGGATGGGGAACACATGTATACCTGTGGCGGATTCATTTTGATATTTGGCAAAACTAATACAATTATGTAAAGTTTAAAAATAAAATAAAATTAGAAAAAAAAAGAAAAAAAATTAATTTGGAAGTGCTTCCTCTTGTAATTTTTTGAAGCATTTAAGAAAGAGTGGTATTATTCTTTGAGTGTTTGGTAAAACTCATCACTGGTACTGGTACAGGGCTTTTGTTAAT
>NW_011458050.1:0-530 GCF_000754665.1 Bison bison bison | reverse complement strand
TACAATAGACCAGTTAGACCTAATTGATATCTATAGGACATTTCATCCTAAACAATGAATTTCACCTTTTTCTCAAGTGCACATGGAACCTTCTCCAGGATAGATCACATCCTGGGCCATAAAGCTAGCCTTGGTAAATTCAAAAAAATAGAAATCATTCCAAGCATCTTTTCTGACCACAATGCAGTAAGATTAGACCTCAATTACAGGAGAAAAACTATTAAAAATTCCAACATATGGAGGCTGAACAACACACTGCTGAATAACCAACAAATCACAGAAGAAATCAAAAAAGAAATCAAAATTTGCATAGAAACGAATGAAAATGAAAACACAACAACCCAAAACCTGTGGGACATGGTAAAAGCAGTCCTAAGGGGAAAGTTCATAGCAATACAGGCACACCTCAAGAAACAAGAAAAAAGTCAAATAAATAACCTAACTCTATGCCTAAAGCAACTAGAAAAGGAAGAAATGAAGAACCCCAGGGTTAGTAGAAGGAAAGAAATCTTAAAAATTAGAGCAGAAAT
>NW_011458049.1:0-531 GCF_000754665.1 Bison bison bison | reverse complement strand
GCCTGTGTTCCTTCCACTGTGGCATTGTTCAAAGAAATGTGCGGGTTTTGTTTTTTTTTATTTGTTTTTTGTTTTTCTTTTTTTTTAGAAAAGATTCCGAAAAATGAGGGAAACAGGAAACCCAGAGGTGCCCCTGTAGTTTGGCGAAGGCCTTAGGAGGTCACTTGGAAATGCTGCTGGCTGTGAGGGGGGGAGGGGGCAGATGTGCACAGAGCTGTGCAGGCTTGTCCTTTGCATGAATGTTCTTTGTAGAAATCCACCTCGGAGCCATCTCCTGATGTGTAAGAATTTCCCAGACAAACCTTGAGCTAAGCAATGCGTTTTTTCCTTAGGAAATGTTGGTCTTCAGCGATGTTCAAAGCCTGTGTATTTCCGCTAGACTCTGGCTTCAGGTCGGTTCCCCCAAAAGGCTCAGAAGTGACCTGAACCAAACAGTAAGATTTCCTCCTACCTTGTTCTCCTCATCTATGTTAAGGAAATGACATATTTGCCTGGAAATCTGCCTTTCTTCAAGATTCATGTCAATCATTT
>NW_011458048.1:0-535 GCF_000754665.1 Bison bison bison | reverse complement strand
AAAAATAAAACTACAAAAATAGGATTAAAGAATACTCAACATAAGACCAGAAACTATAAAACTACCTAGAGGAGAACATAGGCAAAACAACTCTCCGACATACATCACAGCAGGATCCTCCTATAACCCACCTACCCAGAATAATTGGAAATAAAAAGCAAAAATAAACAAAATGGGACCTAATTAAACTTAAAAGACTTCTGCACAACAAAGGAAACTATTAGCAAGGTGAAAAGGCAGCCTTCAGAATGGGAGAAAATAATAGCAAATGAAGCAACTGACAAACAACTAATCTCAAAAATATACAAGCAACTCCTACAGCTCAACTCCAGAAAAATAAATGACCCAATCAAAAAATGGGCCAAAGAACTAAATAGACATTTCTCCAAAGAAGACATACAGATGGCCAACAAACACATGAAAAGATGCTCAACATTTTTATTTTATATCTTGATTTTAAGTGTGTTTTTACACTGTCACAAAACACTCTGTCTAAATACCACAATTTGTAAGGCGGGATTTAGACACTTTTTTT
>NW_011458047.1:0-524 GCF_000754665.1 Bison bison bison | reverse complement strand
GGTCAAGGGCCCGCTGGCCTCCAAAGTGCCAGAAGCAGGGCTGGGCCAGCCGGCCAGAGATCAGGGTTCTGGCCCTTGGACTTGCAGCGGACACTAGGCTGCTTGGGAAAACCGCGCGGCTCTGACCTTTCAGCAAAGGGGTGGAGCGGTAAAGGCCTTGAGCCCAAAGGCGAGGCCTTTCTGCGACCGCCAGGTTGTGCCAACAGAGGGCGGACTACGTGGTTCCCTGCTCCACGCAGTCCCAGTTCCCTGACCTGTGGTCCGCACCCCTCCGCCGCGCCCACTGGATGCCGATCCTTGGGGACCCAGGAGCGCACGCAGTGGGCGTTCCCAGCCGCCACGGCAACCCCCGAGAGGACAACGGGGAAGCCCTCCCCCACCCCCGCCAGGAGCCGACCCCCGCCCCGCGCCGCCCCGCCCCTGTCACGCTCCCGGTGCCTTCCCAGCCGCAGTGGGGATCCCCGGAGCACAACTGGGACCGCCCCCCATCCCCGCCGCGACCCGGTTCCCGACCCGCGCCGCCC
>NW_011458046.1:0-536 GCF_000754665.1 Bison bison bison | reverse complement strand
ACACACACACACACATACAGTCACAGTGTTGTTTTGTTGTTGTTGTCATTGTTTTCGCTGTGCTATGCAGCTTGAATGACAGTTTCCTGGTTGAGAACCATACCCAGGCCCCTGATAGGAAAGCGTGGAGTCCTAACTTCTGAACTACCATGGAATTCCTTATCATATTGTTATGAAACGTATCTTTACACCTTTTCATCTTGCAAAATTGAAACGCTATACCCATCACCTGTCCCATTAAACAACAACTCCTCTTTTCTTCCCTGTTGCCCTAGATCCTGGACTCCATCATTCTACTTTGTTCCTTTCTATTGCTTGACTATGTTATATTTCATATAAGTGGAAACGTAGAGTATTTGTCTTTTTTTATGACTGGCTTAATTCCTTTGGCTGGATGTCTTTATTTACTTTTTAAGTGAATTTATTTTTTATTTTATTTTTTAACTTAACAATAATGTTTTGGTTTTGCCATATATCAAAATGAATCCGCCACAGGTATACATGTGTTCCCAATCCTGAACTCTCCTCCCTCCTCC
>NW_011458045.1:0-504 GCF_000754665.1 Bison bison bison | reverse complement strand
CTTTTTAAATTGTAATTATTTTTTATTTATTTTTTAACTTTAACAATAATGTATCGGTTTTGTGCCATATATCAAAATGAGTCCGCCACAGGTATACATGTGTTCCCAATCCTGAACTCTCCTGCCTCCTCCTTCCCCATACCATCCCTCTGGGTCGTCCCAGTGCACCAGCCCCAAGTATCCAGTATCATGCATGGAACCTGGACTGGCGACTCGTTTCATATATGATATTATACAAGTTTCAATGCCATTCTCCCAAATAATCCCACCCTCTTCCTCTCCCACAGATTCCAAAAGACTGTTCTATACATCTTTGTCTCTTTTGCTGTCTCGTATACAGGGTTATGGTTACATCTTTTGAAATCCCATATATATGTGTTAGTATACTGTATTGGTGATTTTTCTTTCTGGCTTACTTCACTCTGTATAATAGGCTCCAGTTTCATCCACCTCATTAGAACTGGTGCAAATGTATTCTTTTTAATGACTGAATAATACTCCATT
>NW_011458044.1:3633-4116 GCF_000754665.1 Bison bison bison | reverse complement strand
TCATGGTGGCTCTGAGAAGCCAGGGAAACTGGAGGTGGGAGGGGCCTCTCGGGACCCCACTGGTTTGGTGCATTGGAAAGGGCCTCATCTCCAGTTGAGGCAGGAACCGCAGGGTACCTCTGATTTCAGACTCCGATCGCAGGGTCCCTGCAGACTGGGGACAGGAGAGTCAGGCCTCGTCTTCGGTTGAGGCATGGAACTCCGCTTGCCTCTCGTGATGTCCCCGGGGAGAGAGGACGCTTGTCGAGCTGTATTTGGAACCTGGGTTTTTTTCCGAACGATGCACGGAAAAACTGCCCCTTCGTGTTGACTTCATTCACAGGGTGGAGTTCGGAGAGGTGTCCGGGCATCGGGTTCTTCTCAAGAGGGGACCGGGAAATCGGGGTCCTACGGAATGTGGAACCACCCACGAGGCCACGTCTGGAATGTCTTCGTGAGACCGGCCTCATCCTGAGGTGCGACCGGAAGGTCGGGAACCCCTTC
>NW_011458044.1:0-369 GCF_000754665.1 Bison bison bison | reverse complement strand
CTCACGAGGTACGACGGCGAGGTCAGTGAGCCTCTCGTGGGGCGCCAGGGAAGTCGGGTCTCCATGCGAGTGGCGAGGGGGAGCGCGTCACTGCTCCCGAGCCATGTAGGGGAATCTGGCCTCGAGACGTGTTGAAGAAGGTCTCTCGAGGTCTTTCCCGGGTTGAGGCAGGAAACCCTGGGTTCCCTCGACTTGTCCAGGTGACCTCAGGGGGCTTCTCATGGTGGCTCTGAGAAGTCAGGGAAACTGGAGGTGGGAGGGGCCTCTCGGGACTCCACTGGGTTTGGTGCACTGGAAGATGGCCTCATCTCCAGTTGAGGCAGGAACCGCAGGGTACCTCTGATTTCAGACTCCGATCGCAGGGTCCCT
>NW_011458043.1:0-514 GCF_000754665.1 Bison bison bison | reverse complement strand
GTAGTTTTTATACCTTAAGTTATGCATAGAGCATAATGGGGGAAGGGGTAGAGTCTTGCAGCAAACCAGGCTTTCTTCCTGTCAAACTTATCATATGCAAACGCTTCGGTGATTTGCATCATCTCTGGCCTGGAGGCCTGTTAACATTTTAAGACCTTTTCTTCAGAAAACTATTTTTCTCTAAAGGTGGTTGGTCAGAAGCCACCCTCCAAAAAAGCATTAGATAAAGTTGCATTCCTACAGAGCAAAGGTGTGGTGGGCTATAACAAGAAAAAGAATTAACTCAAGGGTCCCAGGTTACAAACATTAAAGCTACTACTTACACCAATTATATTAATCAATATACTGCCAGGGACACAGCAGGTAAGGGATATGGAAACTGAGCAGCAAACAATGGCCCAACAAGTGAAAAACCATTCACCAATACAATTTCTAATCAATCTTTTAACTACTCAAAAGAATCTGTGTTTAGACAGTTTAGAACATCTCCTGCCTCTCACAGTTGGGAGGCTCT
>NW_011458042.1:0-540 GCF_000754665.1 Bison bison bison | reverse complement strand
TACCTGACTTCAGGCTCTACTACAAAGCCACAGTTATCAAGACAGTATGGTACTGGCACAAAGACAGAAATATAGATCAAATGGAACAAAAATAGAAAAGCCAAGAGATAAATCTATGGACACCTTATCTTTGACAAAGGAGGCAAGAACATACAATGGATTAAAGACAATCTCTTTAACAAGTGGTGCTTGGAAAACTGGTCAACCACTTGTAAAAGAATGAAACTAGAACACTTTCTAACACGATACACAAAAATAAACTCAAAATGGATTAAAGATCTAAACGTAAGACCAGAAACTATACAACTCCTAGAGGAGAACATAGGCAAAACACTTTCTGACATGCATCACAGCAGGATCCTCTATGACCCACCTCCCAGAATATTGGGAATAAAAGCAAAAATAAACAAATGGGACCTAATTAAACTTAAAAGCTTCTGCACAACAAAGGAAACCATAAGCAAGGTGAAAAGACAGCCTTCAGAATGGGAGAAAATAATAGCAAATGAAGCAACTGACAAACAACTAATCTCAAAAATA
>NW_011458041.1:0-514 GCF_000754665.1 Bison bison bison | reverse complement strand
CTGGAGGCAACAAAGAGTAGAATAACAGAGGCAGAAGATAGGATTAGTGAATTAGAAGATAGAATGGTAGAAATAAATGAATCAAGAGGAAAAAAAGAAAACAAATTAAAAGAAATGAGGACAATCTCAGAGACCTCCAGGACAATATTAAATGCTACAACATTCGAATCATAGGGGTCCCAGAAGAAGAAGACAAAAAAAGACCATGAGAAAATACTTGAGGAGATAATAGTTGAAAACTTCCCTAAAATGGGGAAGGAAATAATAACTCAAGTCCAAGAAACCCAGAGAGTCCCAAACAGGATAAACCCAAGGTGAAACACCCAAAGACACATATTAATCAAATTAACAAAGATCAAACACAAAGAACAAATATTAAAAGCAACAAGGGGAAAACAACAAATAACACACAAGGGAATTCCCATAAGGATAATAGCTGGTCTTTCAATAGAAACTCTCCAAGCCAGGAGGGCATGGCAAGACATACTTAAAGTGATGAAAGAAAATAACCTAC
>NW_011458040.1:4791-5124 GCF_000754665.1 Bison bison bison | reverse complement strand
CTGACTGTATAGAGCTTCTCCATCTTTGGCTGCAAAGAATATAATCAATCTGATATCAGTGTTGACCATCTAGTGATGTCCATGTGTAGAGTCTTCTCTTGTGTTATTGAAAGAGGATGTTTGCTATGACCAGTGCATTCTCTTGGCAAAACTCTATTAGCCTTTGCCCTGCTTCATTCCGTATTCCAAGGCCAAATTTGCCTGTTACTCCAGGTGTTTCTTGACTTCCTACTTTTGCATTCCAGTCCCCTATAATGAAAAGGACATCTTTTTTGGGTGTTAGTTCTAAAAGGTCTTGTAGGCCTTCATAGAACCATTCAATTTCAGCTTCTT
>NW_011458040.1:0-342 GCF_000754665.1 Bison bison bison | reverse complement strand
CTGAAGGGAACCAACAGTAGAATAACTGAGGCAGAAGATAGGATAAGTGAGGTGGAAGATAGAATGGTGGGAATAAATGAAGCAGAGAGGAAAAAAGAATTAAAAGAAATGAGGACAACCTCAGAGACCTCTGGGACAATGTCAAACACCCCAACATTTGAATCATAGGAGTCCCAGAAGAAGAAGACAGAAAGAAAGACCATGAGAAAATACTTGAAGAGATAATAGTTGAAAACTTCCCTAAAATGGGGAAGGAAATAGCCACCCAAGTGCAAGAAACCCAGAGAGTCCCAAACAGGATAAGCCCAAGGCAAAACACCCCAAGGCACATATTAATCAAAT
>NW_011458039.1:0-512 GCF_000754665.1 Bison bison bison | reverse complement strand
GGCCCCTGCAGTCACTCGAGAGCCAATCCCCAGCTTTCCTTCGCAACTCGAATGGAAGATTCGGACTTCCCTGGGCCAACACAAGAGGCCATTCTGAAATTCCCCCGTCGTAACTCGAGAATCCTGCCGCAACTCGAGAAAATCCACGTGGTTCCCCCCGTCATCGCAAGATGAAGCCCTTTCCCGCTACAGTGTCTCAGGAGAAGTCCCACGTTAGGTATTGGAGGTCGAAACGGTACTTGGCACCCTTGATGCGACCCACAAAGTTCCCCGACATCCCGGTCTCCCTCGAGAGGAACACCGAGGTTTTCCGGCACCACTTCCTCTGAGCCCCTTCTACCCTCCTGATCTGGACAGGAGGCTCGACTCCCCTGCTTTGTCTGGAAGGGGTTCCCGACCTTCCGGTCGCACCTCAGGATGAGGCCGTTCTTACGACGACATTCCAGACGTGGCCTCGTGGGTGGTTCCACATTCCAAAGGACCCCGATTTCCCGGTCCTCTTGATAAGAAAC
>NW_011458038.1:0-501 GCF_000754665.1 Bison bison bison | reverse complement strand
CGGGGGAGGCTCGGGGTTGTTCTCGAGCGGCGGCCCCAGTGTGCGGTTTCTCGCGAGGTACAACGGCGAGGTCAGTGAGTCTCTCGTGGGGCGCCAAGGATGTCGGGTCTCCATGCGAATGTCGAGGGGGAGCGCGTCATTGCTCTCAAGTCATAGTAGGGGAATCTGGCCTCGAGACGTGTTGAAGAAGGTCTCTCGAGGTCTTTCTCGGGTTGAGGCAGGACACCCTGGGGTCCCTCGACTTGTGCAGGTGACCTCAGGGGGCTTCTCATGGTGGCTCTGAGAAGTCAGGGAAACTGGAGGTGGGAGGGGCCTGTCGGCACTCCACTGGGTTTGGTGCATTGGAAAAGGGCCTCATCTCCAGTTGAGGCAGGAACCTCAGGGTTCCTCTGATTTCAGACTCCGATCCCAGGGTCCCTGCAGACTTGGGAAAGGAGAGTCAGGCCTCGTCTTGTGTTGAAGCATGGAACTCCGCTTGCCCCTCGAGGTGTTCCCGGGGAG
>NW_011458037.1:0-516 GCF_000754665.1 Bison bison bison | reverse complement strand
ATAAGGATAACAGCTGATCTTCAATAGAAACCTTCAAGCCAGGAGGGAATGGCAAGACATACTTAAAAATGATGAAAGAAAATAACCTACAGCCCAGATTATTGTACCCAGCAAGGATTTCATTCAAGTATGAAGGAGAAATCAAAAGCTTCTCAGACAAGCAAAAGCTGAGAGAATTCTGCACCAACAAACCAGCTCTACAACAAATACTAAAGGATATTCTCTAGACAGGAAACCAAAAAATGGTGTATAAAATTCGAACCCCAAACAATAAAGTAAATGGTAACGGGATCATACTTATCAGTAATTACCTTAAACGTAAATGGGTTGAATGCCCCAACCAAAAGACAAAGACTGGCTGAATGGATACAAAAACAAGACCCCTACATATGTTGTCTACAGGAGACCCACCTCAAAACAGGGGACACATACAGACTGAAAGTGAAGGGCTGGAAAAAGATTTTCCATGCAAATAGGGACCAAAAGAAAGCAGGAGTAGCAATACTCATATCAGAT
>NW_011458036.1:0-518 GCF_000754665.1 Bison bison bison | reverse complement strand
GATGTAACCATAACCCTGTATATGAGACAGCAAAAGAGACAAAGATGTATAGAACAGTCTTTTGGACTCTGTGGGAGAAAAAGAGGGTGGGATGATTTGGGAGAATGGCATTGAAACTTGTATAATATCATATATGAAACGAGTCGCCAGTCCAGGTTCGATGCATGATACTGGATACTTGGGGCTGGTGCACTGGGATGACCCAGAGGGATGGTATGGGGAAGGAGGAGGGAGGAGAGTTCAGGATTGGGAACACATGTATACCTGTGGCGGACTCATTTTGATATATGGCAAAACCAATACATTATTGTTAAGTTAAAAAAATAAAATAAAAAATAAATTCATTTAAAAAGTAAATAAAGACATCTAGCCAAAGGAATTAAGCCAGTCATAAAAAAAGACAAATACTATACATTTCCACATATCTAACATAGTCAAGCAATAGAAAGGAACAAAGTAGAATGATGGAGTCCAGGATCTAGGGAAACAGGGAAGAAAAGAGGAGTTGTTGTTTAATG
>NW_011458035.1:0-529 GCF_000754665.1 Bison bison bison | reverse complement strand
TATAAGTTAAATAAGCAGGGTGACAATATACAGCCTTGACGTACTCCTTTTCCTATTTGGAACCAGTCTGTTGTTCCATGTCCAGTTTTAACTGTTGCCTTCTGACCTGCACACAGGTTTCTTAAGAGGCAGGTCAGGTGGTCTGGTATTCCAATCTCTTTCAGAATTTTCCACAGTTTATTGTTTATGGTTTATTACAGGATAGTAAATATAATTCCCTATTCTATACAGTAGGACCTTGTTGTTTAAATATTTTTATATATAGTAGTTTGTATCTGCTAATCCCATACTCTTGATTTATCCCTCCACTACTTTCCCCCTTAGTAACCATGTTTTTTTCTATGTCTGTGAGTCTGTTTCTATTTTGTAAGTAAGTTGATTTGTTTCATATTTTAGATTATACATATAAGTGGTATCATGTGATATTTGTCTTTTTCTGACTTACTTCACTTAGTATGATAATCTCTAGTTCCATCCGTATTGTTGCACATGGCATTATTTCATTTTTTATGGCTGAGTAGTGTTCCAT
>NW_011458034.1:0-502 GCF_000754665.1 Bison bison bison | reverse complement strand
TAGAAAACCCTAAAGAATCCACCAGAAAATTACTAGAAATAATCAATGACTACAGTAAAGTTGCAGGATATAAAATCAACACACAGAAATCCCTTGCATTCCTATACACTAATAAATGAGAAAAACAGAAAGAGAAATTAAGGAAACAATTCCATTCACCATTGCAACGGAAAGAATAAAATACTTAGGAATTATATCTACCTAAAGAAACTAAAGACCTATATATAGAAAACTATAAAACACTGGTGAAAGAAATCAAAGAGGACACTAATAGATGGAGAAATATACCATGTTCATGGATCGGAAGAATCAATATAGTGAAAATGAGTATACTACCCAAAGCAATTTATAGATTCAACGCAATCCCTATCAAGCTACCAACAGTATTTCTTCACAGAGCTAGAACAAATAATTTCACAATTTGTATGGAAATACAAAAAACCTCGAATAGCCAAAGCGATCTTGAGAAAGAAGAATGGAACTGGAGGAATACAACCTACCT
>NW_011458033.1:0-517 GCF_000754665.1 Bison bison bison | reverse complement strand
ACATAGAAATATCTATAGATAAGTGTATGCACATGCCTCAGTATAAACACATATTTTATTGCTCTGTCAGATGAGAAGGCATAAAAACAATGATATCCCACAAGCAATGGGCATATCTAATGCCTAGATCCTAGTTTTTAATACTACTTTCCAAGAAAAAGAACCAGGATATTTTTGAAAAATGATATATTCTAGGAGTGGGACTGGATATATAAAAAATGAATCTGGAACATGGATGTGCTACTAAAAAACAAAAAACAAACAAAAACTCAACAATGATAAGTATACATCAGAAGGACACAGGGACCAACTGAAAAAGCACCCCAGCAGACAAACTCAGAACCAGCTGAGCAAAAAATTGAAGAAAGGAGTATTGCAAAGTAACCTAAGGTAAAAAATAAATATACATGAATCCACATTGATGTAAATAAGTGATTATATAATATAAATGATGAATAAATGAGAAGAGAACAGACAAATCACCAATGTAAAATAATTATAAATAATTTAGATGCTC
>NW_011458032.1:0-520 GCF_000754665.1 Bison bison bison | reverse complement strand
CCAACGGTATCCTCAAACTGCCAATCTAACATTTTTGAACTTTTTAACTACTGTGGGGGGCTTGAAGGGCAAAATGAAACAAAAATTTGACCCCTGAAATCTATCAGGGACAACTTGCCAATCATCACTATTTGTAAAAGACTTGCAGTTGATCCTTATGAATGGAATTACTATATTTGCTACTTCTTTTCTAAAAAGTTCCACACTTCCTTTTTCCTCCTTTTATAATTAATTGTGCCACCAAGCTGGGATAAGATAAAACTATTTTCTTGGGGTCACTGGTAGATGGAACCAATGGGCCTTTTTGTCACAAGCATCCTGTAGGTGTATGTTTTACGGCAAGAATAATTTAATCTCATCTTTTGGTAATATTAATCCTAATTAACTGACCATTTAAAGTCTCATACACTTCAACAAGAGCTAACTCTGTCTCATTAGTCAACTTTCTCTTAGAACTGGAATTAGGATCAATTTTTAAGCAATCAAATAAAGGCTTTAAATCTGCAGTAGTCAGTTTTAA
>NW_011458031.1:0-505 GCF_000754665.1 Bison bison bison | reverse complement strand
TGCCTGACTTCAGGCTCTACTACAAAGCACAGTCATCAAGACAGTATGGTACTAGGCACAAAGACAGAAATATAGATCAATGGAACAAAATAGAAAGCCCAGAGATAAATCCACACACCTATGGACACCTTATCTTTGACAAAGGAGGCAAGAATATACAATGGATTAAAGACAATCTCTTTAACAAGTGGTGCTGGGAAAACTGGTCAACCACTTGTAAAAGACTGAAACTAGAACACTTTCTAACACCATACACAAAAGTAAAACTCAAAGTGGATTAAAGATCTCAATGTAAGACCAGAAACTATAAAACTCCTAGAGGAGAACATAGGCAAAACACTCCGACATAAATCACAGCAGGATCCTCTATTACCCACCTCCCAGAATATTGGAAATAAAAGCAAAAATAAACAAATGGGACCTAATTAAAATTAAAAGCTTCTGCACAACAAAGGAAACTATAAGCAAGGTGAAAAGACAGCCTTCAGAATGGGAGAAAATAATA
>NW_011458030.1:0-515 GCF_000754665.1 Bison bison bison | reverse complement strand
GCCACAAAGCATCAGCACCCGACAGAGAGAATCAGGCTCCCTGTGCCCCTATGTTTGGGTGTGTAGCTTCACACACAGGGCTGTCCCTATAGGAACCAAGAATGTTCCTGAGAGATGAGGTTCACTAGAGCTCTGCTACAGAGCAAAGACCTGTCCATGTGGTTTTCCTCCCCCTGTGAGTTGGGTCCCCTTAGTCCGACCCAGCTCCGGGGCAACAGCCCCTGAGAAAAGATCTCCAGGAACTGCTTTTTCGCCCAGGTTGGCAAAAGCAGTTCACAGTCGGAAGGCAAGCGAACCTCCTGCAGGGAAAAAGAGGCCTTACTGTCCCTGGACGAGCAGGCTGCCAGAGTGTGTGAAACCTGCCTTGTGCCTTAGTGGCCTCAGCTCTGCCATTTCATGTTAATCCGAACTAGGACACAGGACTATTTGGAGAAGGGTTTGGGTGCGGATTTCTAAATATGCCAAGGACTACAGCTATGAGACTTCTGTCACAGGTAAGGAAGAGCATTGTATGG
>NW_011458029.1:0-501 GCF_000754665.1 Bison bison bison | reverse complement strand
AAAGAACGACATGGGGAGACCAAGTTTCGGTGAACAAGGCCCGCACTTTATTTTCCAAAGTAGTTTTTTATACCTTAAGTTATGCATAGAGGATAATGGGGGAAGGGGTAGAGTCATGCAGTAAGCCAGGCTTTCTTCCTGAAAACTTATCATATGCAAAAGTTTTAGGTGATTTGCATCATCTTCTGGCCCGGAGGCCTCTTAACATCTTAAGACCCTTTCTTCAGAAAACTTATTTTTCTCTAAAGGTGTTTAGTCAGGTGCCACCCTGAAAAAGCATGAAAGTTGCATTCCTATAGGGCAAAGGTGTGGTGGGCTACAACAAGAAAAAGAATTAACTCAAGAGTCCAAGGTTACAAACATTAAAGCTACTACCTACACCAATTATATTAATCAATACACTGCCAGGGACGCAGCAGGTAAGGGACATGGAAACTTAGCAGCAAACATTGGCCCAACAAGGGAAAAACCCTTCACCAATACAATTTCTAATCAATCTTT
>NW_011458028.1:0-507 GCF_000754665.1 Bison bison bison | reverse complement strand
GGTCAAGGTATAAGTATTGGACTCAACGTTGGAAGGTCTCCACCTTTGCTATGGAAGTCAAACTATCTTTCTTTGAAATGAAAATGGAGCCTACTGAACGTTCACATTCTTCTAGAGCATTTGAAAAGCCCTAACTTGTAGAAATCTGCTGTACGAATTCCTTGAAAGCAAGACCCTCTATGTATGGATATGTTTTCATGCCTTAGGTTGTGCCTCGAATATAGTGTACCCATCAACCCAGGAAAGGAAAGAATTGAATCGCCAAATATACAAAGAGATCAAAAGTGCCGAGCCAAGTGACCCCTTGAGGCTTCCAAGAGCTTTTCTGTCTTTCACACACTAAGTAAATACTGAGCACCTACGATGAGCTAGGAGGCATGTAATAAGTTTCAGGGAATAGAAGGCGGAGAGAAGAAGACACAGAGTTCCTGCTTTCACTGAGACGACTCTAATGATACATCACAGGCAGATCCTTTGAGAACCTATAGAGGGGCCTCTTCCCTCACC
>NW_011458027.1:0-500 GCF_000754665.1 Bison bison bison | reverse complement strand
GCCCTTTACTTTCTAGTCTGTATGTGTCCCCTGTTTTGAGGTGGGTCTCTTGTAGACAACATATGTAGGGGTCTTGTTTTTGTATCCATTCAGCCAGTCTTTGTCTTTTGGTTGGGGCATTCAACCCATTTACATTTAAGGTAATTATTGATAAGTATGATCCCATTGCCATTTACTTTATTGTTTTGGGTTCTAATTTATACACCCTTTTTGTGTTTCCTGTCTAGAGAATATCCTTTAGTATTTGTTGGAGAGCTGGTTTGGTGGTGCTGAATTCTCTCAGCTTTTGCTTGTCTGTAAAGCTTTTGATTTCTCCTCCATATTTGAATGAGATCCTTGCTGGGTACAATAATCTGGGCTGTAGGTTATTTTCTTTCATCACTTTAAGTATGTCTTGCCATTCCCTCCTGGCTTGGAGAGTTTCTATTGAAAGATCAGCTGTTATCCTTATGGGGATTCCCTTGTGTGTTATTTGTTGTTTTTCCCTTGCTGCTTTTAAT
>NW_011458026.1:0-508 GCF_000754665.1 Bison bison bison | reverse complement strand
GAAGATATAACAATTATAAATATATATGCACCCAACACGGGAGCACCACAGTACGTAAGACAAATGCTAACAAGTATGAAAGGAGAAATTAACAATAACACAATAATAGTGGGAGACTTTAATACCCCACTTACACCTATGGATAGATCAACTAAACAGAAAATTAACAAGGAAACACAAACTTTAAACGATACAATAGACCAGTTAGACCTAATTGATATCTATAGGTCATTTCATCCTAAAACAATGAATTTCACCTTTTTCTCAAGCGCACATGGAACCTTCTCCAGGATAGATCACATGCTGGGCCATAAAGCTAGCCTTGGTAAATTCAAAAAAATAGAAATCATTCCAAGCATTTTTTCTGACCACAATGCAGTAAGATTAGATCTCAATTACAGGAGAAAAACTGTTAAAAATTCCAACATATGGAGGCTGAACAACACGCTGCTGAATAACCAACAAATCACAGAAGAAATCAAAAAAGAAATCAAAATTTGCATAGAAA
>NW_011458025.1:0-500 GCF_000754665.1 Bison bison bison | reverse complement strand
CCACGTGGTTCCCACGTCATCGCAAGATGTAGCCCTGTGCCACTACATCGTCTCAGGAGAAGTCCCACTTTAGGAATTGGAGTTCGAAAAGGTACTTGTCACCCTTGATGCGAACCACAAAGTGCCCCGACATCCCGGTCTCCCTCGGGAGGAACACCGAAGTTTTCCGGCACCACTTCCTCTGAGCCTCTTCTACCCTCCTGATCTGGACAGGAGGGTCGACTCCTCTGCTTTGTCTGGAAGGGGTTCCCGACCTTCCGGTCGCACCTCAGGATGAGGCCGGTCTCACGACGACATTCCAGACGTGGCCTCGTGGGTGGTTCCACATTCCGAAGGACCCCGATTGCCCGGTCACCGATGCCCGGACACCTCTTCGAACTCCACCCTGTGAATGAAGTCAACACGAAGGGGTAGTGACTCGCCCGTGCAAAGTCGGGAAAAAAAACCCAGGTTCCAAATACCGCTCGAAAAGTGGCCTGTCTCCCCCGGAACACCTCGAG
>NW_011458024.1:0-532 GCF_000754665.1 Bison bison bison | reverse complement strand
GTGATCCATTGGTTAATAGTCAGCTTCCCAGTGATCCTTGTCTGGGAGGATCCCACATGCCGAAGTGTAACTAAACTCATGGGCCACAACTCATGAGCTCATGTAGCCAAAAACTAGAGCCAGTGTTCTGCAACAAAAGAAACCATCACAATGGGAAGGCTATGCACCATATCAAAGTGCACCATACCACTTGCCTCAGCTAGAAAAAGCCCTTGAACATCCATGAATACCTGGCCCCGCCAAAATAAATAAATTTAAAAAATAATAAAATAAATAAGTTCCTTAAAAAAGTGAGTTTGTTTAACATAGAAGTGTAGTTACGTATATGCAGCAACAAGCAAATGTACTTTGAATGTTGAAAGCACAAAAATACTTATTTTTTAAAACATGATAGAACAATACTGATTAGAACAAATTTACCACAAAATAAAAATATTCTATGCAATAGTTCACCAAGATGAGATGTAAGGGTATTCCAACCATCAGAGTTCAAATTTGTGGTATGAATGCCTAAAAGCCTATGAAACATAAT
>NW_011458023.1:0-515 GCF_000754665.1 Bison bison bison | reverse complement strand
AGTTGAGGCAGGAACCTCAGGGTTCCTCTGATTTCAGACTCCGATCGCAGGGTCCCTGCAGACTGGGGACAGGAGAGTCAGGCCTCGTCTTGGGTTGGGGCAGGGAACTCCGCTTGCCTCTCGAGGTGTCCCCGGGGAGAGAGGCCACTTGTCGAGCGGTATTTGGAACCTGGGGGTCTTTTCCGGACGATGCACGGGCGAGTCACTGCCCCTTCGTGTTGACTTCATTCACAGGGTGGAGTTCGGAGAGGTGTCCGGGCATCGGGTTCTTATCAAGTGGGGACCCGGAAATCGGGGTGCTTCGCAATGTGGAAGCACCCACGAGGCCACGTCTGGAATGTCGTCGTGAGACCGGCCTCATCCTGAGGTGCGACCGGAAGGTCGGGAACCCCTTCCAGACAAAGCAGGGGAGTCGACCCTCCTGTCGAGATCAGGAGGGTAGAAGGGGCTCAGAGGAAGTGGTGCCAGAAAACCTCGGTGTTCCTCTCCAGGGAGACCTGGATGCCGGGGAACTT
>NW_011458022.1:0-505 GCF_000754665.1 Bison bison bison | reverse complement strand
GGGGTCCTAAGGAATGTGGAACCACCCACGAGGCCACGTCTGGAATGTCTTCGTGAGACCGGCCTCATCCTGAGGTGCGACCGGAAGGTCGGGAACCCCTTCCAGACAAAGCAGGGGAGTCGACCCTCCTGTCCAGATCAGGAGGGGAGAAAGGGCTCAGAGGAGGGGGTGCCGGAAAACCTCAGTGTTCCTCTCGAGGGAGACCGGGATTTCGGGGAACTTTGTGGGTCGCATCAAGGGTGCCAAGTGCCCTTTCGACCTCCAATTCCTACCGTGGGACTTCTCCCGAGACGCTGTAGCGGGAAAGGGCTTCATCTTGCGATGACGGGGGAGCCACGTGGTTTTTCTCGAGTTACGGCGGGATTCTCGAGTTACGACGGGGAATTCAGGATGCCTCTTGTGTTGGCCCAGGCAAGTCCAGTCTTTCATTCGAGTTGCCAAGGAAAGCTGGGGATTGCTCTCGAGTGACTGCAGGGCCAATAGACCTCATCTAGGCTTGTGTCCA
>NW_011458021.1:0-502 GCF_000754665.1 Bison bison bison | reverse complement strand
TCAGGAGAAGTCCCACGTTAGGAACTGGAGTTCGAAACGGTACTTGGCACCCTTGATGCGCCCCACAAAGTTCCCCGGCATCCCGGTCTCACTGGAGAGGACCCCGAGGTTTTCCGGCACCACTTCCTCTGAGCCCCTTATACCCTCCTGATCTCCAAAGGAGGGTCGACTCCCCTGCTTTGTCTGGAAGGGGTTCCCGACCTTCCGGTCGCACCTCAGGATGAGGCCGCTCTCACGACGACATTCCAGACGTGGCCTCGTTGGTGCTTCCACATTGCGAGGCACCCCGATGTCCCGGTCCCCTCTTGATAAGAACCCGATGCCCGGACACCTCTCCGAACTCCACCCTGTGAATGAAGTCAACACGAAGGGGCAGTGACTCGCCCGTGCCTCGTCCGGAAAAAAACCCCAGGTTCCAAATCCAGCTCGACAAGTGGCCTCTCTCCCCGGGGACACCTCGAGAGGCAAGCGGAGTTCCATGCCTCAACCCAAGACGAGGCCT
>NW_011458020.1:0-543 GCF_000754665.1 Bison bison bison | reverse complement strand
ACACTTATTTCTCCAGGGCTGATTATTACTCAAAACAGATGCCACCCAAGTAAAGTTACATTCCGTACAGGGTGAGGGTGTAGTGGGTTTTAGTTAAGGAAAGAATTTACTTAGCCTAAGGTCTAACGTGATTAATATCAAAGGTTAATACTTATTTCTTCTATATATTCATTAATGTGTGTAAGGGCAGGGGATATGGAGACTTAGCAACAAACATTGGCTCAACAAATGAAAAACCCTTCATCAACACAATTTCTAATTAGCCCACTCACTATACTTATAGTTTTCTAACTTCTCTAAAGAACCTGTTTTTTAGAGGGTTTAAAGCATCTCGTGCCTCTCACGGTTGGGAGGCTGTGAGCAATCACATGTGGCCGGAGGAGCCTGTCAGGCAGGCTAGAGAACCTTCAGAGGAGTTTGTAGGTTAAAACACTCTTGTCACACCCAAGAGTTTTTATTGACTGGAGCTCTAGGTTAACTCCTTCTCCGAAAGAGGTGGTGGGGGACAGCCCCCCGTAAAGTCAGAGGTGTAGGTAAGAGCAC
>NW_011458019.1:0-501 GCF_000754665.1 Bison bison bison | reverse complement strand
AGGCTCACTGACCTCGCCGTCGTACCTCGTCGAGAAACCGCACCCTCGGGGCCGCCGCTCGAGAACCACCCCGAGACTCCCCCGTCATCACGGAGATGAGGGCCTTCGTCTCCTGCATGGCCTAGAGGCCAACCTCGCGACCTCTCTCCAAATGCCTCAGGAGGCTTGACTCCCTTTAGTCCACCCAATGAGCTCCAAAAGATACCCGTCGCGACTCGAGAGCAGAGCGGGGTTCTTTGCTTCCACTCGAGATGAATGCCTGTCTCCCCGGGTGCGTCTGGAATGCAACCCCGAGATCCCGGTCGCCCCTGGAGAGGAACATTGCCTTCTGGACACAAGCCTAGATGAGGTCTATTGGCCCTGCAGTCACTCGAGAGCAATCCCCAGCTTTCCTTCGCAACTCGAATGGAAGATTGGACTTCCCTGGGCCAACACAAGAGGCATCCCGAATTCCCCGTCGTAACTCGAGAATCCCGCCGCAACTCGAGAAAAACCACGTGG
>NW_011458018.1:0-532 GCF_000754665.1 Bison bison bison | reverse complement strand
GCCAAAGAACACCAAGGAGAGACAAGAAAGCCTTCCTCGGCGGTCAGTGCAAAGAAAATAGAGAAAAACAATAGGATGTCAAAGAACAGGTATCGCCTCAAGAATGTTACAGATACCAAGGGAACATTGCATGCAAAAATTGGCACAATAAAGGAGAGAAACAATATGGACCTGACAGAAGCAGAATCTATTAAGAAGTGGTGGCAAAAATACGCAGAACTGTACCAAATAATAATAATAATAAAATAATAATAAGATCTTAATGACCCAGTTAGCTGTGATGGTGTCTTTACTCACCTAGAACCAGACATCCTGGAATGTGAAATCAAGTAGCCCTTAGTAAATCACTATGAACAAAGTTACTAGAGGTGATGGGTTTCCAGTCGTGCAGTTTCAAGTCCTATCAGATTATACCATTAAAATCCTGCACTCAATATGCCAGAAACTTTGGAAAACTCGGCATTGGCCACAGAACTGGAAAAGGTTAGTTTAAAGTCCAATCCCAAAGAAAGGCTATGCCAAAGAATGTTCA
>NW_011458017.1:0-509 GCF_000754665.1 Bison bison bison | reverse complement strand
AAGGGCCCGCTGGCCTCCAAAGTGCCAGAAGCCGGGCTGGGCCAGCCGGCCAGAGATCAGGGTTCTGGCCCTTGGACTTGCAGCGGACACTAGGCTGCTTGGGAAAACCGCGCGGCTCTGACCTTTCAGCAAAGGGGTGGAGCGGTAAAGGCCTTGAGCCCAAAGGCGAGGCCTTTCTGCGACCGCCAGGTTGTGCCAACAGAGGGCGGACTACGTGGTTCCCTGCTCCACGCAGTCCCAGTTCCCTGACCTGTGGTCCGCACCCCTCCGCCGCGCCCACTGGATGCCGCTCCTTGGGGACCCAGGAGCGCACGCAGTGGGCGTTCCCAGCCGCCACGGCGACCCCCGAGAGGACAACGGGGAAGCCCTCCCCCACCCCCGCCAGGAGCCGACCCCCGCCCCGCGCCGCCCCGCCCCTGCCATGCTCCCGGTGCCTTCCCAGCCGCAGTGGGGATCCCCGGAGCACAACTGGGACCGCCCCCCATCCCCGCCGCGACCCGGTTCCGGAC
>NW_011458016.1:0-523 GCF_000754665.1 Bison bison bison | reverse complement strand
GTTCCCTGACTCTCAGAGCCACCATGACGAAGCCCCCTGAGGTCACCTGCACAAGTCGAGGGAAGTCCAGGGTTTCCTGCCCTCAACCCGAGAAAGACCTCGAGAGACCTTCTTCACACGTCTCGAGGCCAGATTCCCTCCCATGACTCGAGAGCAATGACGCGCTCCCCCTCGCCACTCGCATGGAGACCCGACTTCCCTGGCGCCCCACGAGAGGCTCACTGACCTCGCCGTCGTACCTCGTGAGAAACCGCACCCTGGGGCCGCCGCTCGAGAACCTCCCCGAGACTCCCCCGTCAACGCGGAGTTGAGGGCCTTCGTCTCCTGCATGGCCTAGAGGCCAATCTCGCGACCTCTCTCCAAACGCCTCAGGAGGCTTGACTCCCTTTAGTCCACCCAGTGAGCTCCAAGAGATGCCCGTCGCGACTCGAGAGCAGAGCGGGGTTCTTTGCTTCCACTCGAGATGAATGCCTGTCTCCCCGGGTGCGTCTGGAATGCAACCCCGAGATCCCGGTCGCCCCTG
>NW_011458015.1:0-515 GCF_000754665.1 Bison bison bison | reverse complement strand
AAAGTCACACAGTGGATGACTGGCATAACAGATTCCACATTACCTTGAAAAACCTGGCTCCAATATCTGTTGTCTCTCTAACTCTGCAGACAGCAGAGGACATGAAAATAACAGGAAAAGGAACTAGAAAGGCTGATGAGACAGGAATGTCATCGGAGAAGGAGGAGAGACGTATTGAGCCTGATTTTGAGGGAGGGAATACAGGAAACAGGACTGAATGGGGTGGACAGTCCCTGGAAGGGGAAGAAACAAATGGAGCATGCATATGGCAAAAAGATTTCCACACTTAGGGAAGAGCATCTATAATAGGGAATAAAGAGAAAGGAGTGATGAAGAAGGAGAGGGTGAATCTACAAAGGCCTCAAAGCAGAGACGTTTAACACAGTAAATTCACTGAAACGGAAAATCTGATTACACGAGTGTTTACAATGTTTCAGTGTATGAAAGTCAGATCGATTGTTGGGTCGAAAATATATTTAGAGACACTGAAGAAAAAATTTCAAATTGACTTCGGT
>NW_011458014.1:0-505 GCF_000754665.1 Bison bison bison | reverse complement strand
GCTCTCGAGTGACTGCAGGGCCAATAGACCTCATCTAGGCTTGTGTCCAGAAGCCAGTGTTCCTCTCCAGGGGCGACAGGGATCTCAGGGTTGCATTCCAGACACACCCGGGGAGACAGGCATTCATGTCGAGTGGAAGCAAAGAACCCCGCTCTGCTCTCGAGTCGCGACGGGTATCTCTTGGAGCCCACTGGGGGGACTAAAGGGAGTCAAGCCTCCTGAGGCGTTGGAGAGAGGTCGAGAAATTGGTCTCTAGGCCATACAGGAGACGACGGCCCTCAACTCGCGGTGATGGGGGAGTCTCAGTGTTGTTCTCGAGCGGCGGCCACAGTGTGCGGTTTCTCCCTATGTAAGAAGGCGAGGTCAGTGAGCCTCTCGTGGGGCGCCAGGGAAGTCGGGTCTCCATGCGAGTGCGAGGGGGAGCGCGTCATTGCTCTCATGTCATAGTATGGGAATCTGGCCTCGAGACGTGTTGAAGAAGGTCTCTCGAGGTCTTTCTCGGGTT
>NW_011458013.1:0-547 GCF_000754665.1 Bison bison bison | reverse complement strand
CGCAACTCGAATGGAAGATTGGACTTGCCTGGGCCAACACAAGAGGCAGCCTCGAATTCCCCCGTCCTAAACCTCGAGAATCCCGCCCGTAACTCCAGAAAAACCACGTGGCTCCCCCGTCATCGCAAGATTAAGCCCTTTCCCGCTACAGCGTCTCAGGAGAAGTCCCACGTTAGAAATTGGAGGTCGAAAGGGCACTTGGCACCCTTGATGAGAACCACAAAGTTCCCCGAAATCCCGGTCTCCCTCGAGAGGAACACCGAGGTTTTCCGGCACCCACTCCTCTGAGCCCTTTCTCCCCTCCTGATCTGGACAGGAGGGTCGACTCCCCTGCTTTGTCTGGAAGGGGTTCCCGACCTTCCGGTCGCACCTCAGGATGAGGCCGGTCTCACGAAGACAGTCCAGACGTGGCCTCGTGGGTGGTTCCACATTCTGTAGGACCCCGATTTCCCGGTCCCCTCTTGATAAGAACCCGATGCCCGGACACCTCTCCGAACTCCACCCTGTGAATGAAGTCAACACGAAGGGGCAGATTTCCGTGCGTCGT
>NW_011458012.1:0-536 GCF_000754665.1 Bison bison bison | reverse complement strand
CCCCGTCGTAACTCGAGAATCCCGCTGTAACTCGAGAAAAACCACGTCGGCTCCCCCGTCATCGCAAGATGAAGCCCTTTCCCGCTACAGCGTCTCAGGAGAAGTCCCACGTTAGGAATTGGAGGTCGAAAGGGCACTTGGCACCCTTGATGCGCCCCACAAAGTTCCCCGAAATCCCGGTCTCCCTCGAGAGGAACACTGAGGTTTTCCGGCACCACTTCCTCTGAGCCCTTTCTCCCCTCCTGATCTGGACAGGAGGGTCGACTCCCCTGCTTTGTCTGGAAGGGGTTCCCGACCTTCCGGTCGCACCTCAGGATGAGGCCGGTCTCACGAAGACATTCCAGACGTGGCCTCATGGGGGGTTCCACGTTCCGTAGGACCCCGATTTCCCGGTCCCCTCTTGAGAAGAACCCGATGCCCGGACACCTCTCCGAACTCCACCCTGTGAATGAAGTCCACACGAAGGGGCAGTTTTTCCGTGCACCGTTCGGAAAAAAACCCCAGGTTCCAAATACAGCTCGACAAGCGGCCTCTCT
>NW_011458011.1:0-506 GCF_000754665.1 Bison bison bison | reverse complement strand
GTGTGAAGGAAAGCTGGGGATTGCTCTCGAGTGACTGCAGGGCCAATAGACCTCATCTAGGCTTGTGTCCAGAAGCCAATGTTCCTCTCCAGGGGCGACCGGGATCTCGGGGTTGCATTCCAGACGCACCCGGGGAGACAGGCATTCATCTCGAGTGGAAGCAAAGAACCCCGCTCTGCTCTCGAGTCGCGACGGGTATCTCTTGGAGCTCACTGGGTGGACTAAAGGGAGTCAAGCCTCCTGAGGCGTTTGGAGAGAGGTCGCGAGGTTGGCCTCTAGGCCATGCAGGAGACGAAGGCCCTCATCTCCGCGATGACGGGGGAGTCTCGGGGTGGTTCTCGAGCGGCGGCCCCAGGGTGCGGTTTCTCACGAGGTACGACGGCGAGGTCAGTGAGCCTCTCGTGGGGCGCCAGGGAAGTCGGGTCTCCATGCGAGTGGCGAGGGGGAGCGCGTCATTGCTCTCGAGTCATGGTAGGGGAACCTGGCCTCGTGACGTGTTGAAGAAG
>NW_011458010.1:0-553 GCF_000754665.1 Bison bison bison | reverse complement strand
AAAAAATTGAAAATCATTCCAAGCATCTTTTCTAGACCACAATGCAGTAAGATTAGATCTCAATTACAGGAGAAAAAACTATTAAAAAATTCCAACATATGGAGGCTGAACAACACGCTGCTGAATAACCAACAAATCACAGAAGAAATCAAAAAAAGAAATCAAAATTTGCATAGAAATGAATGAAAATAAAAACACAACAACCCAAAACCTGTGGGACACTGTAAAAAGCAGTCCTAAGGGGAAAGTTCATAGCAATACAGGCATACCTCAAGAAACAAGAAAAAAAGTCAAATAAATAATCTAACTCTACACCTAAAGCAACTAGAAAAGGAAGAAATGAAGAACCCCAGGGTTAGTAGAAGGAAAGAAATCTTAAAAATTAGGGCAGAAATAAATGCAAAAGAAACAAAAGAGAAAAACACCAATACAGTATACTAACGCATATATATGGAATTTAGAAAGATGATAACAATAACCCTGTGTACGAGACAGCAAAAGTGACGCTGATGTATGGAACAGTCTTATGGACTCTGTGGGAGAGGGAGAGGGT
>NW_011458009.1:0-537 GCF_000754665.1 Bison bison bison | reverse complement strand
CAAGTAAAGCACGTACGTCTGTCTGTATGTCTGCCGGTGACGGGAGGATGCTGGCGGCGGGGCGAGCTGAGTCACTGTACTGTGAGGGTCAGAGAGAGAGACAGGGAGATGACGGGCCTTTGCAGATATACGACCGGGCATGTGGGCACACATGGACAGGGAGTCTGGTCGTGAAAGCGGTTGTGTGGGTAGGTCCCTACTGCTGGCTCCGAGGATCTGACCTCCGGACACCCGCCCAGAGAAGGCACCTTGAAACCCAGGGAAACGTGTCCCTGACGCAGCATTCTAGGGATACCTGCAGGGCGTGCCGCGGGGGCTTGAAGCTGAGTCCCAGACGCGGGCTCTCGCCCGCCCCCACCCCCCCCTCCCCCTCCCCCGACCCCCCTCTCCCTCCCTCCCTCTGTCCCCAACTTCCCCCGCCTCCCTCCCTCTCCCGCTCTCCCACTCAGCCTTCCCCAACTCTCTCCCTGCGCCCCCCACCCACTCGGCCCCCTCCCACCTTGCACCTCCCACCCTCCCACCTTTGCACTCCCCGGT
>NW_011458008.1:0-503 GCF_000754665.1 Bison bison bison | reverse complement strand
TCCCCAGTCTGCAGGGACCCTGCGATCGGAGTCTGAAATCAGAGGAACCCTGAGGTTCCCTGCCTCAACTGGAGATGAGGCGCTCTCCAATGCACCAAACCCCCGTGGAGTCCCGAGAGTCCCGCCCCCACCTCCAGTTTCTCTGACTTCTCAGAGCCACCATGAGAAGCCCCCTGAGGTCACCTGCACAAGTCGAGGGAAGCCAGGGTTTCCTGCCTCAACCCGAGAAAGACCTCGAGAGACCTTCTTCAACACGTCTCGAGGCCAGGTTCCCCTACCATGACTCGAGAGCAATGACGCGCTCCCCCTCGCCACTCGCATGGAGACCCGACTTCCCTGGCGCCCCACGAGAGGCTCACTGACCTCGCCGTCGTACCTCGTGAGAAACCGCACCCTGGGGCCGCCGCTCGAGAACCACCCCGAGACTCCCCCGTCATCGCGGAGATGAGGGCCTTCGTCTCCTGCATGGCCTAGAGGCCAACCTCGCGACCTCTCTCCAAACG
>NW_011458007.1:0-526 GCF_000754665.1 Bison bison bison | reverse complement strand
TTGGCCCTGCAGTCACTCGAGAGCAATCCACAGCTTTCCTTCGCAACTCGAATGGAAGATTGGACTTGCCTGGACCAACACAAGAGGCATCCTGAATTCCCCGTCGTAACTCGAGAATCCCGCCGTAACTCGAGAAAACCACGTGGCTCCCCCGTCATCGCAAGATGAAGCCCTTTCCCGCTACAGCGTCTCAGGAGAAGTCCCCCGTTAGGAATTGGAGGTCGAAAGGGCACTTGGCACCCTTGATGCGACCCACAATGTTCCGCGAAATCCCGGTCTCCCTCGAGAGGAACACTGAGGTTTTCCGGTACCCCCTCCTCTGAGCCCTTTCTCCCCTCCTGATCTGGACAGGAGTGTCGACTCCCCTGCTTTGTCTGGAAGGGGTTCCCGACCTTCCGGTCGCACCTCAGGATGAGGCCGGTCTCACGAAGACATTCCAGACGTGGCCTCGTGGGTGGTTCCACATTCCGTAGGACCCCGATTCCCCGGTCCCCTCTTGAGAAGAACCCGATGCCCGGACACCTCT
>NW_011458006.1:0-522 GCF_000754665.1 Bison bison bison | reverse complement strand
GGTCAGTCAATCAGGACACTTATTTCTCCAGGGCTGATTATTCTCAAACAGATGCCACCCAAGTAAAGTTACATTCCTACAGGGTGAGGGTGTAGTGGGTTTTAGTTAAGGAAAGAATTTACTTTAGCCTAAGGTCTAACGTGATTAATATCAAAGGTTAATACTTATTTCTTCTATATATTCATTAATGTGTGTAAGGGCAGGGGATATGGAGACTTAGCACAAACATTGGCTCAACAAATGAAAAACCCTTCATCAACACAATTTCTAATTAGCCCACTCACTATACTTATAGTTTTCTAACTTCTCTAAAGAACCTGTTTTTAGAGGGTTTAAAGCATCTCGTGCCTCTCACGGTTGGGAGGCTGTGAGCAATCACATGTGGCCGGAGGAGCCTGTCAGGCAGGCTAGAGAACCTTCAGAGGAGTTTGTAGGTTAAAACACTCTTGTCACACCCAAGAGTTTTTATTGACTGGAGCTCTAGGTTAACTCCTTCTCCGAAAGAGGTGGTGGGGGACAGCC
>NW_011458005.1:0-507 GCF_000754665.1 Bison bison bison | reverse complement strand
GAGCGTCAATGCTGCGACTTATCGCCTCCCCGCCACTTGGTTATCTGGGTGTAAAACCGGCACACCTTCTCAGGCAGATGTTGACCGTCCAGACCCCCAATAAGTTTTAGTTAGCAAAGAAGCCAGTTTTATAGATAATGTCTCTCTGGGGGCTGCGATTGCCCCCTTCCGGCTCTGGCTGCCTGTCACCGGAGGGGGAAGGTCTGCAGCCGGCTACCTCTGTTTAGTCCTTTGTTCCGTGCACGGGCTGGCGGTGTCTTAGGTTAGGGCTGGCTTTTCGCGTGGTAGATATCCCACAGTCTGGTTTGCTAGCCCAAATTATTTCGCTCAGATAGTGCTCAGGGTATTCAGGCCAGATTCTTACTCTCAGCGATGCAGCCCGTGCCGCACCTCCCTGCCCAGCCCCCCGCTTGCTAATGGCAGATGCAGGCGTCTGCGCTGCTTCTCCGCTGGAGGAGTTACCGTAGGGCTCGCAATCTGCGAGTTTTAATTGTTTATTTATTTTTT
>NW_011458004.1:4807-5707 GCF_000754665.1 Bison bison bison | reverse complement strand
GCGAGGTTGGCCTCTAGGCCATGCAGGAGACGAAGGCCCTCATCTCCGCGATGACATGGGAGTCTCGGGGTGGTTCTCGAACGGCGGCCCCAGGGTGCGTTTTCTCACGAGGTACGACGGCGAGGTCAGTGAGCCTCTCGTGGAGCGCCAGGGAAGTCGGGTCTCCATGCGAGTGGCGAGGGGGAGCGCGTCATTGCTCTCGAGTCATGGTAGGGGAACCTGTCCTCGAGACGTGTTGACGAAGGTATCTCGAGGTCTTTCTCGGGTTGAGGCAGGAAACCCTGTCTTCCCTCGACTTGGTGCAGGTGACCTCAGGGGGCTTCTCATGGTGGCTCTGAGAAGTCAGGGAACGTGGAGGTGGGATGGTCTCTTGGGACTCCACTGGGTTTGGTGCATTGGAAGAGGGCCTCATCTCCAGTTGAGGCAGTAACCTCAGGGTTCCTCTGATTAGAAACTCTGATCCCATTTCCCTGAAGACTGGGAACAGGAGAGTCAGGCCTCGTCTTTGGTCGAGGCATGGAACTCCGCTTGCCTCTCGAGGTGTCCCCGGGGAGAGAGGCCACTTGTCGAGCTGTATTTGGAACCTGGGGGTTTTTCCGGACGATGCACCGTCGAGTCCCTGCCCCTTCGTGTTGACTTCATTCACAGGGTGGAGTTCGGAGAGGTGTCCGGGCATCGGGTTCTTATCAAGAGGGGACCGGGAAATCGGGGTGCTTCGCAACGTGGAAGCAGCCACGAGGCCACGTCTGGAATGCCGTCGTGAGACCGGCCTCATCCTGAGGTGCGACCGGAAGGTCGGGAACCCCTTCCAGACAAAGCAGGGGAGTCGACCCTCCTGTGGAGATCAGGAGGGTAGAAGGGGCTCAGAGGAAGTGGTGCCGGAAAACCTCGGTGTTCCTC
>NW_011458004.1:0-546 GCF_000754665.1 Bison bison bison | reverse complement strand
CGTGTTGACTTCATTCACAGGGTGGATTTCGGAGCGATGTCCGGGCATCGGGTTCTTATCAAGAGGGGACCGGGAAATCGGGGTGCTTCGCAATGTGGAAGCACCCACGAGGCCACGTCTGGAATGTCGTCTTGAGACCGGCCTCATCCTGCGGTGCGACCGGAAGGTCGGGAACCCCTTCCAGACAAAGCAGGGGAGTCGACCCTCCTGTCGAGATCAGGAGGGTAGAAGGGGCTCAGAGGAAGTGGTGCCGGAAAACCTCGGTGTTCCTCTCCAGGGAGACCGGGATGCCGGGGAACTTGGTGGGCGCATCAAGGGTGCCAAGTACCGTTTCGACCTCCAATTCCTAACGTGGGACTTCTCCTGAGACGCTGTAGCGGGAAAGGGCTTCATCTTGCGATGACGGGGGAACCACGTGGTTTTTCTCGAGTTGCGGCGGGATTCTCGAGTTACGACGCGGAATTCAGGATGCCTCTTGTGTTGGCCCAGGGAAGTCCGAATCTTCCATTCGAGTTGCGAAGGAAGCTGGGGATTGCTCTCGAGTGA
>NW_011458003.1:0-517 GCF_000754665.1 Bison bison bison | reverse complement strand
AACAGGCTGACCGTCCAAAATCAATAGTGTCTACGAAACTAAGGAGTGAATGCAACTAAGGTCTCACACTGGATTTACCACCTAAAAAGAAGCATGATCAGCATGTAAATAATTCTGCTTCTCACAGCAGTTCTATACATCTAAACTAATAATTGCTCTTATGTTCTTTTTGTCTACATAAAGTATTTTTAAAACAAAAACTGAAGCTACTTCGCTTTGAAAGCGAAGAAGTAATTTTAAAGCAAAGCAGTAAATTTAAGAAGTGCTAGGTAGTATCTGAGGGTGGATAAGTGTAAACACCCTCCAAAACGGGCATTATAAAGAGGTTCATCAAAGCAGACCATTGGCCAGTCTTCAGTGACAGCTACCAGAATTTGGTCACGCATGACATTCACATATTCTGTAGTTAAGTCTCAGTGTTAAAACCCCATGTTCCCCCATTTTACAGGAAGTATAAACTCAGGTACAAGGTTACAGTATGAAATGTTTTGTAAACATATGAATCCTTCCTACTAGA
>NW_011458002.1:0-547 GCF_000754665.1 Bison bison bison | reverse complement strand
CCTGAAAACCAGTTGGATATGGAGGTGAAAGGGAGCTGGTAGACACTCCTCCTTCTCATCTCCTAAATCTTTAAAAAATGTTTATTAATTTATTTGGCTGTGCTGGGTCTTAGTTGCAGCACACAAGGTCTTTAGTTGCAGTATAGTGGGACTGAATTTCCTGGCCAGTGATAGACCCTGGGCCCCAGCCCTGGGAGCAAAGAGCCTTAGCCACTGGACCACCAGGGAAGTCCCTAAGATCTTTCTTTCTAAGCAGGAACTTTGTCTCTCTTGCCAACTCTGGCCATGTAACTGGGGCTCAATTAAAGTTTTCTTTATTTTTGTTCTAAATGTATTTCAGTTTTTTTCAATTAAAATTTTTGAAGAAATCCTTCATTTTTTTTTGTATCCCCTATACAATCCTAAGCAATTCCTTTTCATGTTTTGATTACCAAAATTTTAATGCTTTTTTTTCCTTCAAAGTATGATTTCAACTAAGACAATAGTTCCTATTATTCACCCGGTCATTCAAAAGCTGATGGTTTAGGGGTGTCCAGGTACTCATCTT
>NW_011458001.1:0-533 GCF_000754665.1 Bison bison bison | reverse complement strand
TAAAATAGGACAACGAGGAAGAAATAGGACAAATTACTTAGAAAAGTACAACTTTCCAAAACTCGACCAGGAAGAAATAGAAAACCTTAACAGACCCATCACAAGCACGGAAATTGAAACTGTAATCAAAAATCTTCCAGCAACAAAAAGCCCAGATCCAGACGGCTTCACAGCTGAATTCTCCAAAAATTTAGAGAAGAGCTAACACCTATCCTGCTCAAACTCTTCCTGAAAATTGCAGAGGAAGGTAAACTTCCAAACTCATTCTATGAGGCCACCATCACCCTAATACCAAAACCTGACAAAGATCCCACAAAAAAAGAAAACTACAGGCCAATATCACTGATGAACATAGATGCAAAAATCCTAAACAAAATTCTAGCAATCAGAATCCAACAAAACATTAAAAAGATCATACACCATGACCAAGTGGGCTTTATCCCAGGGATGCAAGGATTCTTCAATATCCGCAAATCAATCAATGTAATACACCACATTAACAAATTGAAAAACAAAACCCATATGATTATCTC
>NW_011458000.1:0-529 GCF_000754665.1 Bison bison bison | reverse complement strand
AATCCCCAGCTTTCCTTCGCAACTCGAATGGAAGATTCGGACTTCCCTGGGCCAACACAAGAGGCATCCCGAATTCCCCGTGGTAACTCGAGAATCCCGCCGCAACTCGAGAAAAACCACGTGGTTCCCCCGTCATCGCAAGATGAAGCCCTTTCCCGCTACAGCGTCTCAGGACGAAGTCCCACGTTAGGAATTCGGACGGTCGAAACGGTACTTGGCACCCTTGATGCGCCCCCACAAAGTTCCCCGGCATCCCGGTCTCCCTGGAGAGGAACACCGAGGTTTTCCGGCACCACTTCCTCTGAGCCCCTTCTACCCTCCTGATCTCCACAGGAGGGTCGACTCCCCTGCTTTGACTGGAAGGGGTTCCCGACCTTCCGTTCGCACGTCAGGATGAGGCCGGTCTCACGACGACATTCCAGACGTGGCCTCGTGGGTGCTTCCACATTGCGAAGCACCCCGATTTCCCGGTCCCCTCTTGGTAAGAACCCGATGCCCGGACACCTCTCCGAACTCCACCCTGTGAATG
>NW_011457999.1:0-533 GCF_000754665.1 Bison bison bison | reverse complement strand
ACCACTTACGTAGGCTGCAGGCGCCCTCTCGGAATAGCGGAAGGTGCCTCACCCTAGACACCTTCTCGAGTGGGTCTTAGCAGCCCAGGCATAATTAGTAAGCGTGGTGGGTTCCGCGCTCCAGATGGAGACTCAGCTGGAAGTTAAAGGGAAGAATGACAAGGAACTTTATGAATTGGAGCTGTAAGTTAACTCTTTGACAGAGAGAGCGAGCTGGTGGTGGGGGACAGCCCCCAGTGAAATCAGAGGTGAGAGCAAAGCAATACAGTAGGCAGACTCTGGTTTTTTTGGGGGGGAGACCCTCGAGAATATCCGGGTGGATTCCTGAGGCTCGATCCCGCATTTGCGTATGCCGAGCCTCCTTCCTCATGACCTTTGTCCAGAGTGGAATGCCTCCCCGGCTCCCGGCACATGATCAGTGCATGCTCAGTCACGATATCAGTGCCTGCTCAGCCACGTGATCACTGACGGCACAGTCACGTGATCAGCGCCTCTCAGTCACGTGATCACCGTATGATAAACACGGGATCAGT
>NW_011457998.1:0-500 GCF_000754665.1 Bison bison bison | reverse complement strand
GAGGAAGAGATAGGGAATCTACCTGATAAAGAATTCCGAATAATAATAGTGAAATTGATCCAAAATCTTGAAACTAAAAATGGAATCACAGATAAATAGCTTGGAGACAAGGATTGAGAAGATGCAAGAAAGGTTTAACAAGGACCTAGAAGAAATAAAAAAGAGTCAATATATAATGAATAATGCAATAAATGAAATTAAAAACACTCTGGAGGCAACAAATAGTAGAATAAAAGAGGCAGAAGATAGGATTAGTGAATTAGAAGATAGAATGGTAGAAATAAGTGAATCAGAGAGGATAAAAGAAAAACGAATTAAAAGAAATGAGGACAATCTCAGAGACCTCCAGGACAATATTAAACGCTACAACATTCTAATCATAGGGGTTCCAAAAGAAGAAGACAAAAAGAAAGACCATGAGAAAATACTTGAGGAGATAATAGTGGAAAACTTCCTTAAAATGGGGAAGGAAATAATCACCCAAGTCCAAGAAATCCAGA
>NW_011457997.1:0-539 GCF_000754665.1 Bison bison bison | reverse complement strand
GTCGGAAAACCTCGGTGTTCCTCTCGAGGGAGACCGGGATGTCGGGGAACTTTGTGGGTCGCATCAAGGGTGCCAAGTACCGTTTCGACCTCCAATACCTAACGTGGGACTTCTCCTGAGACGCTGTAGCGGCACAGGGCTACATCTTGCGAGTGACGGGGGAACCACGTGGTTTTTTCTCGAGGTGTAGCAGGATTCTCGAATTACGACGGGGAATTCAGGATGCCTCTTGTGTTGGCCCAGGGAAGTCCAATCTTCCATTCGAGTTGCGAAGGAAAGCTGGGGATTTCTCTCGAGTGACTGCAGGGCCAATAGACTTCATCTAGGCTTCTGTCCAGAAGCCAATGTTCCTCTCCAGGGGCGACAGGGATCTCAGGGTTGCATTCCAGACACACCCGGGGAGACAGGCATTCATGTCGAGTGGAAGCAAAGAACCCCGCTCTGGTCTCGAGTCGCGACGGGTATCTCTTGGAGCTCACTGGGTGGACTAAAGGGAGTCAAGC
This sequence comes from Bison bison bison, assembly GCF_000754665.1. NCBI lineage: Eukaryota > Metazoa > Chordata > Mammalia > Artiodactyla > Bovidae > Bison > Bison bison. Next base: position 36 of record NW_011457997.1, on the reverse strand, counting down.
CTCCTGAGGCGTTGGAGAGAGGTCGAGAGATTGGTC
>NW_011457996.1:0-510 GCF_000754665.1 Bison bison bison | reverse complement strand
GGTCAGCGAGCCTCTCGTGAGGCGGCAGGAAAGTCGGGTCTCCATGCGAGTCGCGAGGGGGAGCGCGTCATTGCTCTCGAGTCATGTAGGGGAACCTGGCCTCGAGACGTGTTGAGAAGGTCTCTCGAGTCTTTCTCGGGTGAGGCGGAAACCCTGGCTTCCCTCGACTTGTGCAGGTGACCTCAGGGGGCTTCTCATGGTGGCTCTGAGAAGTCAGGGAAACTGGAGGTGGGGGGGGGGGCCTCTCCGGACTGCACGGGGTTTGGTGCATTGGAAGAGGGCCTCATCTCCAGTTGAGGCAGGAACCTCAGGGTTCCTCTGATTTCAGACTCCGATCGCAGGGTCCCTGCCGACTGGGGACAGGAGAGTCAGGCCTCGTCTTGGGTTGAGGCATGGAACTCCGCTTGCCTCTCGTGGTGTCCCCGGGGAGAGAGGCCACTTGTCGAGCGGTATTTGGAACCTGGGGGTCTTTTCCGGACGATGCACGGGCGAGTCACTGCCCCTTCGTGT
>NW_011457995.1:0-544 GCF_000754665.1 Bison bison bison | reverse complement strand
TTGGTAAATTCAAAAAATAGAAATCATTCCAAGCATCTTTCTGACCACAATGCAGTAAGATTAGATCTCAATTACAAGGAGAAAAACTATTAAAAATTCCAACATATGGAGACTGAATAACACGCTGCTGAATAACCAACAAATCACAGAAGAAATCAAAAAAGAAATAAAAATTTGCATAGAAACTAATGAAAATGAAAACACAACAACCCAAAACCTATGGGACACTTTAAAAGCAGTCCTAAGGGGAAAGTTCATAGCAATACAGGCATACCTCAAGAAACAAGAAAAAAGTCAAATAAATAACCTAACCCTACACCTAAAGCAACTAGAAAAGGAAGAAATGAAGAACCCCAGGTTTAGTAGAAGGAAAGAAATCTTAAAAATTAGGGCAGGAATAAATGCAAAAGAAACAAAAGAGACCATAGCAAAAATCAACAAAGCCAAAAGCTGGTTCTTTGAAAGGATAAATAAAATTGACAAACCATTAGCCAGACTTATCAAGAAACAAAGGGAGAAAAATCAAATCAATAAAATTAGAAAT
>NW_011457994.1:0-506 GCF_000754665.1 Bison bison bison | reverse complement strand
GGAGGGTCGACTCCTCTGCTTTGTCTGGAAGGGTTCCCGACCTTCCGGTCGCACCTCAGGATGAGGCCGGTCATCACGACGACATTCCAGACGTGGCCTCGTGGGTGGTTCCACATTCCGAAGGACCCCGATTTCCCTGTTCCCTCTTGAGAAGAACCCGATGCCCGGACACCTCTTCGAACTCCACCCTGTGAATGAAGTCAACACGAAGGGGTAGTGACTCACCCGTTCATCGTCGGGAAAAAAACCCCAGGTTCCAAATACCGCTCGACAAGTGGCCTGTCTCCCCGGGAACACCTCGAGGGGCAAGCGGATTTCCATGCCTCAACACAAGACGAGGCCTGACTCTCCTTTCCCAAGTCTGCAGGGACCCTGGGATCGGAGTCTGAAATCAGAGGAACCCTGAGGTTCCTGCCTCAACTGGAGATGAGGCCCTCTTCCAATACACCAAACCCAGTGGAGTGCCGACAGGCCCCTCCCACCTCCAGTTTCCCTGACTTCTCAGA
>NW_011457993.1:0-524 GCF_000754665.1 Bison bison bison | reverse complement strand
CTTGTTGGCCATTGTTTGCTGCTAAGTTTCCATATCCTTACTGCTGTGTCCCTGGCAGTGTATTGATTAATATAATTGGTGTAAGTAGTAGCTTTAATGTTTGTAACCTGGGACCCTTGAGTTAATTCTTTTTCTTGTTATAGCCCACCACACCTTTGCTCTGTAGGAATGCAACTTTATCTAATGCTTTTTTGGAGGGTGGCTCCTGACCAACCACCTTTAGAGAAAATAAGTTTTCTGAAGAAAAGGTCTTAAAATGTTAACAGGCCTCCGGGCCAGAAGATGATGCAAATCACCGAAGCTTTTGCGTATGATAAGTTTGCAGGAAGAAAGCCTGGTTTGCTGCAAGACTCTACCCCTTCCCCCATTATCCTCTATGCATAACTTAAGGTATAAAAACTACTTTGAAAAATAAAGTGCGGGCCTTGTTCACCGAAACTTGGTCTCACCATGTCGTTCTTTCTCTTACCTTCTGGCTGAATTCTTCAGCCTCTTTTCTCCACTGAATTTCCTCACTGAGCTAT
>NW_011457992.1:0-518 GCF_000754665.1 Bison bison bison | reverse complement strand
ATGACCCAGAGGGATGGTATTGGGAGGCAGGTGGGAGGGGATTCAGGATGGGAAACATGTGTACACCCATGGCGGATGCATGTTGATGTATGGCAAAACCAATACAATATTGTAAAGTAAAATAAATAAATAATAATAATAACAATTATAATAAAGAAAGAAAGAAAGAAAGAATAAAGCTTGATGACACATACTTCCTGCTTTTGAAACACAACTGTTCAAACAATATGGCACTGGGATTCCATGAGTAATGCAGGTCCTGGAACAAAACAGAGCACTCAGAAATACAATTTTTCAAAACCACCCAACTAACACTTATGAAGGGAACCAAGATCACAGTGTAGAAAACACATCCTCTCCAATAGACAGGACTGGAAAAACAATACTTAACATAAAAGTAGACCCCCCTTTCTTACACTAGAATCTACCTAAAATTACCCTGAAATAGATCAGAGATTTAAACACAGAGCTGAAACTATAAAACTACTGCAAGAAAACACATTGTACAACTACTAAAT
>NW_011457991.1:0-550 GCF_000754665.1 Bison bison bison | reverse complement strand
TATGGAGAAGAGAAGAGTGAGGAGGGAGGTTAGAGGTGACCCGAATGAGATGAGGTGGAGTCAATAGAGGAGACAGTGGGCTATTCAGTAATCTCTTCCTTATGTGCACTCCACAACTGGACCGCTCAGAGTTGTTCACAGAGTTATACAGAGAAGAGAAGAAGGAAGAAGGTGGCATAGGTGGCCAGGAGGATAAATGGGGGGAATGAAAAGGAGGGAGACAGATCCAGCCAGTTATCAGTTCCCTAAGTGTTCTCCACCGTCTGGAACACACAGAAATTCACAGAGTTGGGTAGAGTAGAGAGGGATTAGGGAGGAGACACAGGCGACCTAGTGGAGAAAAAGGAGAGTCCAAAGGGAGAGAGAGCAGTTAAGCCAGTAATCTCGCTCCCTAGTGAAAAATGGGTACTGAAGATTGGGTTCTTAAAGGTACAAAATTGGTAACAAATACATAAAAGCAAAAATTTAAAATCTAGAGTAGAGTTTGGAATTTCAAAAATACGATCTTAAAGAAAAGAAGAAGGAAAAGAAAGAGAGAAAAAATGAACAA
>NW_011457990.1:0-520 GCF_000754665.1 Bison bison bison | reverse complement strand
CTGGACAGAAGCCTAGATGAGGTACTTGGCCCTGCAGTCACTCTAGAGCCAGTCCCCAGCTTCCTTCGCAACTCGAATGGAAGATTGGACTCCCTGGGCCAACACAAGAGGTAACCTGAATTCCCCGTCGTAACTCGAGAATCCTGCCGCAACTCGAGAAAAACCACGTGGTTCACCCGTCATCGCAAGATGAAGCCATTTCCCGCTACAGCGCCTCAGGAGAAGTCCCACGTTAGTTATTGGAGGTCGAAACGTTACTTGGCACCCTTGATGCGACCCACAAAGTTCCCCGGCATCCCGGTCTTCCTCGAGAGGAACACCGAGGTTTTCCGGCACCACTTCCTCTGAGCCACTTCTACCCTCCTGATCTGGACAGGAGTGTCGACTCCCCTGCTTTGTCTAGAAGGGGTTCCCGACCTCCAGTCGCACCTCAGGATGAGGCCGGTCTCACGACGACATTCCAGACGTGGACTCGTGGGTGGTTTCACATTCCGAAGGACCCCGATTTCCCGGTCCCCTC
>NW_011457989.1:0-511 GCF_000754665.1 Bison bison bison | reverse complement strand
CTCTGTCATCTATTGTAGATAATCATATGGTTTTTGTTTTTCTAATTTGTTAATGTGGTGTATAACATTGATTGATTTGTCGGATATTGAAGAATCCTTGCATCCCTGGGATAGAGCCCACTTGGTCATGGTGTATGATCTTTTTAATGTGTTGTTGGATTCTGATTGCTAAAATTTTGTTAAGGATTTTTGCATCTATGTTCATCAGTGATATTGGCCTGTAGTTTCTTTTTTTGTGGCATCTTTGTCAGGTTTTGGTATTAGGGTGATGGTGGCCTCATAGAATGAGTTTGGAAGTTTACCTTCCTCTGCAATTTTCTGGAAGAGTTTGAGCAGGATAGGTGTTAGCTCTTCTCTAAATTTTTGGTAGAAGTCAGCTGTGAAGCCATCTGGACCTGGGCTTTTGTTTGCTGGAAGATTTTTGATTACAGTTTCAATTTACGTGCTTGTGATGGGTCTGTTAAGATTTTCTATTTCTTCCTGGTCGAGTTTTGGAAAGTTGTACTTTTCT
>NW_011457988.1:0-531 GCF_000754665.1 Bison bison bison | reverse complement strand
TCTGGAATTAGCTCAACTGGAATTCTATCACTGCTGGGAGCCAGTGAGGAACTCGCCCATGCAAAGGTCATGAGGAAGGAGGCTCGGCATACGCAAAGGCGGGATCGAGCTTCAGGAGTCCCCCTGGAAATTCTCGAGCATATACCCCCAAACCAGAGTCTGCCTACTTTCTGCTTGTGCTTTCACCTAAACCTCTGACTTTACGGGGGCTCTCCCCGACTACCTCTCTCTGAAAAAAGAGTTTAGCTTACAGTTCCAGTTAATAATTCCTGGGTGTGACAGTGTTTTAACCTACAAACTCTTTGGAAATCCTCTAGCCAGCCTGAATAGGTTTTTCCGGCCACATGTGACTGTTCAGAGCCTCCCAACTGTGAGAGGCAGGAGATGTTCTAAACTGTCTAAACACAGATTCTTTTGAGTAGTTAAAAGATTGATTAGAAATTGTATTGGTGAATGGTTTTTCACTTGTTGGGCCATTGTTTGCTGCTCAGTTTCCATATCCCTTACCTGCTGTGTCCCTGGCAGTGTATT
>NW_011457987.1:0-508 GCF_000754665.1 Bison bison bison | reverse complement strand
GGAAGGAGGCTCGACATACGCAAAGGCGGGATCGAGCCTCACGGAGTCCCCCTCGGAAATCCTCCGAGCCGTCTACCCCCATAACCAGAGCCTGCCTACTTTACTACTTTGTGCTCTTACCTACACCTCTGACTTTACGGGGGGCTGTCCCCACCACCTCTTTCGGAGAAGGAGTTAACCTAGAGCTCCAGTCAATAAAAACTCTTGGGTGTGACAAGAGTGTTTTAACCTACAAACTCCTCTGAAGATTCTCTAGCCTGCCTGACAGGCTCGTCCGGCCACATGTGATTGCTCACAGCCTCCCAACCGTGAGAGGCACGAGATGCTTTAAGCCCTCTAAAAACAGGTTCTTTACAGAAGTTAGGAAACTATAAGTATAATGGGCTGATTAGAAATTGTATTGGTGAAGGGTTTTTCATTTGTTGAGCCAATGTTTGTTGCTAAGTCTCCACATCCCCTGCCCTTACACACATTAATGAATATATAGAAGAAATAAGTATTAACCTTT
>NW_011457986.1:0-512 GCF_000754665.1 Bison bison bison | reverse complement strand
CCTTGAGTAGGTAGGATGGATGCTGCTGGGGCTTTGACCTCAATTCTTTATCTGTGGTTCCTTCTTTGCTTCCATAATCAAGAGTGAAGGCCTACTACTCCTGGCTGGTCTCTGTTCTCCATGGGTGCTTCATTAAAAGAAGGAATTCCATTTCTCTCAAACTTACTCTTCCCCTTAGTCAGGTTTCTAATACTGTGGCTCAATTGGGAAACAAAGTTTAAAAACTATTGGAACCAAGACACACTTGAAGTCAGGTCAGCTGTCTTCAGCACAGAGTTGTTACTTTTTTTCTTAAGGGTTTATGAGCATGCTCGATACTTTCCTATACTTAGTTCCCACAGTGAAATAATTACAAGATAAATTTTAAGGAGTTTTCTATACACTTATTGTTTTTCTCTTAGTTGCTTTTATCCTGATAGTTATCAGTTGAAACTGCTTGAAATAACATCAATCAGTATGTAGATACAAATGGGGTAATCTCTACATCAAAAGGCAAATGTGTAACAGTATTT
>NW_011457985.1:0-542 GCF_000754665.1 Bison bison bison | reverse complement strand
TTTCCTTTCCGTAGTCCTCGTTGGATCCCTGAATTCTAGACAGCTTGGATTGCCTCTGTGGGCTGGATGGATTGTCCTCCCGTTTCACCGGGCGGCGGGAGCGAGGTCCCAGAGGCTCGTCCTGGAACCGGGGCGTGGGGGCGGGGCTCACCGGGAGCGCGTGGTGAAGGTGGGCAGCGGACCGGGAGCGCGCCCGGGGCGGGGCGAAGCCGGGCGGCGCGGGTCGGGAACCGGGTCGCGGCGGGGATGGGGGGCGGTCCCAGTTGTGCTCCGGGGATCCCCACTGCGGCTGGAAAGGCACCGGGAGCATGGCAGGGGCGGGGCGGCGCGGGGCGGGGGGCGGCTCCTGGCGGGGGTGGGGGAGGGCTTCCCCGTTGTCCTCTCGGGGGTCGCCGTGGCGGCTGGGAACGCCCATTGCGTGCGCTCCTGGGTCCCCAAGGATCGGCATCCAGTGGGCGCGGCGGAGGGCTGCGGACCACAGGTCAGGGAACTGGGACTGCATGGAGCAGGGAACCACGTAGTCCGCCCTCTGTTGGCACAAC
>NW_011457984.1:0-521 GCF_000754665.1 Bison bison bison | reverse complement strand
AGTCTGCAGGGACCCTGCGATCGGAGTCTGAAATCACGAGGTACCCTGCGGTTCCTGCCTCAACTGGAGAGTCGAGGCCCTCTTCCAATGCACCAAACCCAGTGGGGTCCCGAGAGGCCCCTCCCACCTCCAGTTTCCCTGGCTTCTCAGAGCCACCATGAGAAGCTCCCTTAGGTCACCTGCACAAGTCGAGGGAACCAAGGGTTTCCTGCCTCAACCCGAGAAAGACCTCGAGAGACCTTCTTCAACGCGTCTCGAGGCCAGATTCCCCTACCATGGCTCGGGAGCAGTGACGCGCTCCCCCTCGCCACTCGCATGGAGACCTGACTTCCCTGGCGCCCCACGAGAGGCTCACTGACCTCGCCGTCGTACCTCGTGAGAAACCGCACACTGGGGCCGCCGCTCGAGAACAACCCCGAGATTCCCCCGTCATCGAGAGACGAGGGCCTTCGTCTCCTGCATGGCCTGGAGACCAATCTCGCGACCTCTCTCCAAACGCCTCAGGAGGCTTGACTCCCTTG
>NW_011457983.1:0-504 GCF_000754665.1 Bison bison bison | reverse complement strand
TGGAGAGGAACATTGGCTTCTGGACAGAAGCGTAGATGAGGTCTATTGGCCCTGCAGTCACTCGAGAGCAATCCCCAGCTTTCCTTCGCAACTCGAATGGAAGATTGGACTTCCCTGGGCCAACACAAGAGGCATCCTGAATTCCCCGTCGTAATTCGAGAATCCTGCTACACCTCGAGAAAACCACGTGGTTCCCCTGTCATCGCAAGATGTAGCCCTGTGCCGCTACAGCGTCTCAGGAGAAGTCCCACTTTAGGAATTGGAGTTCGAAACGGTACTTGTCACCCTTGATGCGACCCACAAAGCGCCCCGACATCCCGGTCTCCCTGGAGAGGAACACCGAATTTTTCCGGCAGCACTTCCTCTGAGCCTCTTCTACCCTCCTGATCTGGACAGGAGGGTCGATTCCTCTGCTTTGTCTGGAAGGGGTTCCCGACCTTCCGGTCGCACCTCAGGATGAGGCCGGTCTCACGACGACATTCCAGACGTGGCCTCGTGGGTGGT
>NW_011457982.1:0-510 GCF_000754665.1 Bison bison bison | reverse complement strand
GGAAAGGCCCCCTCAGCAGGACAGCCACAGATGCTGCCATGAAAGGGCAGCAGGGTGCCCTCCTCCCTTGTTTTCTGCCTGGGCGGCCACCGGGTTTTGAAACCCATGCACCCTACAAGTTTCTAGGGTGCAATTCGTGGACCCTTCCCTTTCCCATCCCAGCAGGTGGTCGAGGGCCCGCTGGCCTCCAAAGTGCCAGAAGCAGGGCTGGGCCAGCCGGCCAGAGTTCAGGGTTCTGGCCCTTGGACTTGCAGCGGACACTAGGCTGCTTGGGAAAACCGCGCGGCTCTGACCTTTCAGCAAAGGGGTGGAGCGGTAAAGGCCTTGAGCCCAAAGGCGAGGCCTTTCTGCGACCGCCAGGTTGTGCCAACAGAGGGCGGACTACGTGGTTCCCTGCTCCACGCAGTCCCAGTTCCCTGACCTGTGGTCCGCACCCCTCCGCCGCGCCCACTGGATGCCGACCCTTGGGGACCCAGGAGCGCACGCAGTGGGCGTTCCCAGCCGCCACGG
>NW_011457981.1:0-530 GCF_000754665.1 Bison bison bison | reverse complement strand
GGTCAGTCAATCAGGACACTTATTTCTCCAGGGCTGATTATTCTCAAAACAGACGCCACCCAAATAAAGTTACATCCTACAGGGTGAGGGTGTAGTGGGTTTAGTTAAGGAAAGAATTTACTTAGCCTAAGGTCTAACGTGATTAATAGCAAAGGTTAATACTTATTTCTTCTATATATTCATTAATGTGTGTAAGGGCAGGGGATGTGGAGACGTAGCAACAAACATTGGCTCAACAAATGAAAAAACCCTTCACCAACACAATTTCTAATTAGCCCACTATACTTATACTTATAGTTTTCTAACTTCTCTAAAGAACCTGTTTTTTAGAGGGTTTAAAGCATCTTGTGCCTCTCACGGTTGGGAGGCTGTGAGCAATCACATGTGGCCAGACAAGCCTGTCAGGCAGGCTAGAGAACCTTCATAGGAGTTTGTAGGTTAAAACACTCTTATCACGCCCAGGAATTATTATTAACTGGAGCTCTAGGTTAACTCCTTCTCCGAAAGAGGTGGTGGGGGACAGCCCCCCA
>NW_011457980.1:0-538 GCF_000754665.1 Bison bison bison | reverse complement strand
TTTTTCCGGACGACGCACGGGCGAGTCACTGCCCCTTCGTGTTGACTTCAGTTCACAGGGTGGAGTTCGGAGAGGTGTCCGGGCATCGGGTTCTACCAAGAGGGGACCGGGAAATCGGGGTGCTTCGCAACGTGGAAGCACCCACGAGGCCACGTCTGGAATGTCGTCGTGAGACCGGCCTCATCCTGAGGTGCGACCAGAAGGTCGGGAACCCCTTCCAGACAAAGCAGGGGAGTCGACCCTCCTGTGGAGATCAGAAGGGTAGAAGGGGCTCAGAGGAAGTGGTGCCGGAAAACCTCGGTGTTCCTCTCCAGGGAGACCGGGTTGCCGGGGAACTTTTGTGGGGGCGCATCAAGGGTGCCAAGTACCGTTTCGACCTCCAATTCGTCACGTGGGACTTCTCCTGAGGCGCTGTAGCGGGAAAGGGCTTCATCTTGCGATGACGGGGGAACCACGTGGTTTTTCTCGAGTTGCGGCGGGATTCTCGAATTACGACGGGGAATTCAGGATGCCTCTTGTGTTGGCCCAGGGAAGTCCA
>NW_011457979.1:0-508 GCF_000754665.1 Bison bison bison | reverse complement strand
GAGGTTCATGGGTCTCTGTCACTGAAAGCTGGCATGTCATTTTTAGTTCGTTATTTTTTCCCCATCATTTACGTTATCCCTAGTCAAAATGCAGAAACTCTGTTTCATTTCTTTCCTTCTCCTCTCCTTTGCTGTCCTTCATCCAGCAAAAAGGATGATTCAACAGCAGATCGGTCCATAGCTACTAACCTCCCTCATGCATACACTCTACCCTATGTCCCCATCAAATAAAAGGAGAAAAAAAAAAAAGAAGAAAGAAACACTGAGTGATTGATAAGCATCCTCACCCATGTCCTGACTGCAACTCTGTGTCCCTCTAGCTCCCCAAGAAGACCTGGTGGAGAAACTGTGCTTTCTATAATCAACTTTCCCACTATACATATTGCCCTTGTGAATGTGGACAGGAACTGACTCAGTGGATATGCACACTATAGAAAACAAATATTGATAGAAAAATATGATATCATTCATAGTGGCTCTTATTAAATGGCAGGAATTCAGTATTGCC
>NW_011457978.1:0-503 GCF_000754665.1 Bison bison bison | reverse complement strand
CTTGTTTAAATACATGGATAAATCACTTTCTCTGAGTGTGAGTGTTTTGGCACTTAAGAAAAAAGAGTGTGGGGGAGGAGCCAAGATGGCGGAGGAGTAGGACGGGGAGAACACTTTCTCCCCCACAAATTCAGCAAAAGAGCATTTAAACGTCGAGTAAATTCCACAAAACAACTTCTGAATGCCGGCAGAGGACATCAGGCACCCAGAAAAGCAACCCAACTCTTCGAAAGGAGGTAGGAAAAAATATTAAAAACAACAAAAAAAAGAAGACAAAAGAGGGAGGGACGGAGTTCTGTCCCGGGAAGGGAATCTTAAAAAGAGAGAAGTTTCCAAACATCAGGAAACCTTCTCACTGCCGAATCTGTGCCGAGCTTTGGAAGCACAGAGGGCAACATAACAGGGAGAAAAAATAAATAAACAATTTAAAACTCGCAGATTGCGAGCCCTACAGTAATTCCCCCAGCAGAGAAGCAGCGCAGACGCCTGCATCCGCCATTAGC
>NW_011457977.1:0-508 GCF_000754665.1 Bison bison bison | reverse complement strand
GTGTATGTGTGTGTCATGGCTCTGTTCGCTGGTTGGTGGTATGGCCACTATATTCAAATTGCAGCCAAAACCATATACACCTCCACAGCTTACTGGATAAGTTAACATATCTTTACTATTTTAGATTAACTCTTAACCTAGAGAGTAAAAGTACAAATAACTTTACTTTTGCTTTCTACAAGTACAGGACCACTAATACAGAACAGCTCAATATTCTCAAGTCTCTACAAGATACTTTGGAAGCCTTGCCTTGTCATGTCCACCAACCTCCAACCATTAGGTCACCAACTTGCCCAATCTTAACCAAGCTCCTGCTCAAACATTTCATTTTTCTTTTCCTCTCCCTCTCCAAGGTTCTACTAAGATTCTGTAAACACAGTGATCACTTACTGCAACAAACAATAACCATGACTTTCTTCACCAATAATTATTTTTGTGAGCTGTATTCAGGAAATTGGAATTTGAAAAAACTTCCAGAGATTTGAAAGGATTAACAGCAGGCTTTCTT
>NW_011457976.1:0-580 GCF_000754665.1 Bison bison bison | reverse complement strand
CCTACCACATCATTTACAATTTTTACACGTTCTAATTATTCGGTTCCAAACACCAAACTTGTACTGCACACGGTCCCCATGGAAAGGCCCCCTCAGCAGGACAGCCACAGATGCTGCCATGAAAGGGCAGCAGGGTGCCCTCCTCCCTTGTTTTCTGCCTGGGCGGCCACCGGGTTTTGAAACCCATGCACCCTACTAAGTTTCTAGGGTGCAATTCGTGGACCCGTCCCTTTCCCATCCCAGCAGGTGGTCAAGGGCCCGCTGGCCTCCAAAGTGCCAGAAGCAGGGCTGGGCCAGCCGGCCAGAGATCAGGGTTCTGGCCCTTGGACTTGCAGCGGACACTAGGCTGCTTGGGAAAACCGCGCGGCTCTGACCTTTCAGCAAAGGGGTTGAGCGGTAAAGGCCTTGAGCCCAAAGGCGAGGCCTTTCTGCGACCGCCAGGTTGTGCCAACAGAGGGCGGACTACGTGGTTCCCTGCTCCACGCAGTCCCAGTTCCCTGACCTGTGGTCCGCACCCCTCCGCCGCGCCCACTGGATGCCGATCCTTGGGGACCCAGGAGCGCACGCAGTGGGCGTTCCC
>NW_011457975.1:0-504 GCF_000754665.1 Bison bison bison | reverse complement strand
TTCATCTCGAGTGGAAGCAAAGAACCCCGCTCTGCTCTCGAATCGCGACGGGTAGTCTCTTGGAGCTCACAGGGTGGACCCAAGGGAGTCAAGCCTCCTGAGGCGTTTGGAGAGAGGTCGCGAGATTGGTCTCTAGGCCATGCAGGAGACGAAGGCCCTCATTTCTCGATGACGGGGGAATCTCGGGGTTGTTCTCCAGCGGCGGCCCCAGTGTGCGGTTTTTCACGAGGTACGACGGCGAGGTCAGTGAGCCTCTCGTGGGGCGCCAGGGAAGTCGGGTCTCCATGCGAGTGGCGAGGAGGAGCGCGTCACTGCTCCTGAGCCATGGTAGGGGAATCTGGCCTCGAGACGTGTTGAAGAAGGTCTCTCGAGGTCTTTCCCGGGTTGAGGCAGGAAACCCTGGGTTCCCTCGTCTTGTGCAGGTGACCTCAGGGGGCTTCTCATGGTGGCTCTGAGAAGCCAGGGAAACTGGAGGTGGGAGGGGCCTCTCGGGACCCCACTGGG
>NW_011457974.1:0-529 GCF_000754665.1 Bison bison bison | reverse complement strand
GATCCCATCAATAACAGTAGACTTCGAGACATACATTCATCCAGTAGTTTCTTCACCCCCAGCAGTTTCAAGTTTATAGCGAAAAAGGAGTAGATGCTAACATGTTAACTATAATCTCATCCTAAGGATAAAGGCCCCCTCTAAGTAAAAATCTCAGAGAAGTCACTCACTGGACACTGTAGCTGAAACAAGCTTGTACACTCCCACACACAAATTAAAATTCCAACTGAGGACCAGTCAAAACCACAACACAATTCTCCCAAGTGTAATGTGAGTCAAGGCTGCAGTAGCATTCATTTGTAAAAAATGTACATCCAGCTATTTTTTAAAATATAATTTTACTTTTTTATTTAGTAGTGGGGGTTACTCTGTAGTGGTGGTGACCAGGCTTCTCCCTGCAGTGGCTTCTCTTGTGAAAACAGGCACTAGGGCGCACCAGCTTCAATGGCTGTGGCTTCTTAGGCTTAGTAACTGTGGCTCCTAGGCTCTGTGGCACAGGTTCAGTAGTTACGGGGCACAGGCTTTATGG
>NW_011457973.1:0-530 GCF_000754665.1 Bison bison bison | reverse complement strand
GCTTCCTCGATTTGTGCAGGTGACCTCAGGGGGCTTCTCATGGTGGCTCTGAGAAGTCAGGGAAACTGGAGGTGGGAGGGGCCTCTCGGGACTCCCCTGGGTTTGGTGCATTGGAAAGGGCCTCATCTCCAGTTGAGGCAGGAACCTCAGGGTTCCTCTGATTTCGGACTCCGATCGCAGGGTCCCTGCAGACTGGGGACAGGAGAGTCAGGCCTCGTCTTGGGTTGAGGCATGGAACTCCGCTTGCCTCTCGAGGTGTCCCCGGGGAGAGAGGCCACTTGTCGAGCTGTATTTGGAACCTGGGGTTTTTTTCCGGTCGATTCACGGGCGAGTCACTGCCCCTTCGTGTTGACTTCATTCACAGGGTGGAGTTCGGAGAGGTGTCCGGGCATCGGGTTCTTATCTAGAGGGAACCGGGAAATCGGGGTGCTTCGCAATGTGGAAGCACCCACGAGGCCACGTCTGGAATGTCGTCGTGAGACCGGCCTCATCCTGAGGTGCGACCGGAAGGTCGGGAACCCCTTCCAGAC
>NW_011457972.1:0-501 GCF_000754665.1 Bison bison bison | reverse complement strand
AGAGTGACAGTCTGACTGGAGTGGATTCAAAGCAGAGTGGGAGGAGAGGCTATGGAGGTGATAAGTACAGACGACTGTCTACATGGTTTAGCTGTAAAAAGGAGAGCTCCAGGGCCAACGTTCCTGGGGGAGGAAGTGGAGTCAGGAGAAGGTATATTTAGATGGGGGGATTAACAGCAAGGCTGATGCTGTTAGGAGAGACCCGGCAAAGAGGGAAAGATGGGTGGGACAAGGGAGAGAAGAGAGACACGGGAGCAATGTCTGAGAACCCAGATGGACGTGGGGTGGCTCAGGCAGGTGGAGGGGCTGGCTTCAGCCAGGTGTGGAAAGCTCATCCTAACAGGACAGAGGCAGAGACAAGGGCAAGACGTAGGCTCGGGGTGGGGCAGAAGTGATGTGGAGACAAAGGCCGCGCAGGTTGCCTGACTACTTTTATCTTGCCTGCAGTGAAATAGGGGCTTCCCTGGTGACTCAGTGGTAAGAATCTATCTGACAATGCAG
>NW_011457971.1:0-509 GCF_000754665.1 Bison bison bison | reverse complement strand
AATTCTTCAATATACCGCAAATCAATCAATGTATACACCACATTAACAAATTGAAAAATAAAAACCATATGATTATCTCAATAGATGCAGAGAAAGCCTTTGACAAATTCAACACCCATTTATGATAAAAACTCTCCAGAAAGCAGGAATAGAAGGAACATACCTCAACATAATAAAAGCTATATATGACAAACCCACAGTGAACATTATCCTCAATGGTGAAAAAATTGAAAAGCATTTCCTCTAAAGTCAGGAACAAGACAAGGGTGCCCACTTTCACCATTACTATTCAACATAATTTGGAAGTTTTGGCCACAGCAATCAGAGCAGAAAAAGAAATAAAAGGAATCCAAATTGGAAAAGAAGAAGTAAAACTCTCACTATTTGCAGATGACATGATCCTCTACATAGAAAACCCTAAAGACTCCACCAGAAAATTACTAGAACTAATCAATGATTATAGTAAAGTTGCAGGATATAAAATCAACACACAGAAATCCCTTGCATTC
>NW_011457970.1:0-568 GCF_000754665.1 Bison bison bison | reverse complement strand
CCAACGGGCCGCACCTCTCGTCGCGGGGCGTGCTGACTTGAGCCGCACGACCCGCGACCGGACTCCAGCCTGCTGACGCCGGCCCGCCGCCCCCGAACACCGCCAACACCAGACCAGCAAGCGCCTGGCCGGGCCCGGGGGCCCGAGGGGCTTCCCGGACCCCCCATTGACCGGGAGGGCGTGCGTGCGTGCGTGCGTGCGCGCGGGGCCTGGGGGCTGGGCTGAGGGGTGCGGAGGTCTCGGCGCCCTCCCACCCGCGGCCACTCCAGACCCGGCCGCGCTCGCTGAGCGGGGCTCCCCCCGATCCCATTCGCTGCTCAGGCCCGCGCGGCCCCGGAGGTGTCGGTCTTCGGCGCCCGCCGCCTCCCAACCCCCGCGGCCCAGGGGCCTCTGAACCTCCTGCGGGCCTAGACGCAGCGAAACTTGAGCGCCCAACTTGCCCGGCACCTGTCCGGTGCCCAAACCCACCAGAAGCCAGGGAGGCACGGTCGACCGGAGCGCCTCAGCCCCTCCCCTTCGCACTACCGAGGCCCCCCCTTTGCCCCCACGCCAAGCCCTCGACCTTCCT
>NW_011457969.1:0-510 GCF_000754665.1 Bison bison bison | reverse complement strand
TTGGGGGCCAGCGTGAGGCACTCCGCCCGTGGCAAGGGTCATGAGGAAGGAGGCTCGACATACCAAAGGCGGGATCGAGCCCCACGGAGTCCCCCTGGAAATCCTCGAGCATCTACCCCCATAACCAGAGCCTGCCTACTTTACTACTTTGTACTCTCACCTACACCTCTGACTTTATGGGGGGCTGTCCCCCACCACCTCCTTCAGAGAAGGAGTTAACTTAGAGCTCCAGTTACAAAAACTCCTGGGTGTGACAAGGGTGTTTTAACCTACAAACTCCTCTGAAGGTTCCCTAGCCTGCCTGACAGGCTTGTCGGGCCACATGTGATTGCTCACAGCCTCCCAACCGTGAGAGGCACGAGATGCTTTAAACCTTCTAAAAACAGGTTCCCTAGAAAAGTTAGAAAACCATTAGTATAAGTATAGTGGGCTGATTAGAAATTGTATTGGTGAAGGGTTTTTCATTTGTTGAGCCAATGTTTGTTGCTAAGTCTCCACATTCCCTGCCCT
>NW_011457968.1:0-509 GCF_000754665.1 Bison bison bison | reverse complement strand
GGACTTGCAGCGGACACTAGGCTGCTTGGGAAAACCGCGCGGCTCTGACCTTTCAGCAAAGGGGTGGAGCGGTAAAGGCCTTGAGCCCAAAGGCGAGGCCTTTCTGCGACCGCCAGGTTGTGCCAACAGAGGCGGACTGCGTGGTTCCCTGCTCCACGCAGTCCCAGTCCCTGACCTGTGGTCCGCACCCCTCCGCCGCGCCCACTGGATGCCGACCCTTGGGGACCCAGGAGCGCACGCAATGGGCGTTCCCAGCCGCCCTGGCGACCCCCGAGAGGACAACGGGGAACCCCTCCCCTACCCGCGCCAGGAGCCGACCCCCGCCCCGCGCCGCCCCGCCCCTGCCATGCTCCCGGTGCCTTCCCAGCCGCAGTGGGGATCCCCGGAGCACAACTGGGACCGACCACCACCCACAGCGATCGGAGTCTCCACCCGCGCCGCCCGGGTTGACCCCGCCCCGGGTGCGCTCCCGGCGCGGGTCCAGCCCCAGTGGCGGCCTCCGAGAGCAC
>NW_011457967.1:0-550 GCF_000754665.1 Bison bison bison | reverse complement strand
CTCTCCCCGGGGACACCTCGAGAGGCAAGCGGAGTTCCATGCCTCAACCCAAGACGAGGCCTCACTCTCCTGTCCCAAGTCTGCAGGGACCCTGCGATCAGAGTCTGAAATCAGAGTAACCCTCAGGTTCGTGCCTCACCTGGAGATGAGGCCCTCTTCGAATGCGCCAAACCCAGTGGAGTGCCGAGAGACCCCTCCTCCTTACAGTTTCCCTGACTTTAGAGAGCCACCATGAGAAGCCCCTGAGGTCACCTCCACAAGTCGAGGGAACCCAGGGTTTCCTGCCTCAATCCGAGAAAGACCTCGAGAGACCTTCTTCAACACGTCTCGAGGCCAGATTCCCCTGCCATGACTCGAGAGCAATGACGCGCTCCCCTTCGCCACTCGCATGGAGACCCGACTTCCCTGGCACCCCAAGAGAGGCTCACTGACCTCGCCGTCGTACCTCGTGAGAAAACGCACACTGGGGCCGCCGCTCGAGAACCACCCCGAGACTCCCCCGTCATCGCGAGATGAGGGCCTTCGTCTCCTGTTTGGCCTAGAGACCAAT
>NW_011457966.1:0-539 GCF_000754665.1 Bison bison bison | reverse complement strand
AGGGGGCGGGGGCGGGCGGCGGGGCGGGGGTCGGGCGTCCGTGGCGGGGGTGGGGGACGGGGCTCCCCGTTGTCCGTCTCGGTGGTCGCCGTGCCGGCTGGGAACGCCCACTGCGTGCGCTCCTGGGTCCCCAAGGATCGGCAGTCCAGTGGGCGCGGCGGAGGGGTGCGGACCACAGGTCAGGGAACTGGGACTGCGTGGAGCAGGGAACCACGTAGTCCGCCCTCTGTTGGCACAACCTGGCGGTCGCAGAAAGGCCTCGCCTTTGGGCTCAAGGCCTTGACCGCTCCACCCCTTTGCTGAAAGGTCAGAGCCGCGCGGTTTTCCCAAGCAGCCTAGTGTCCGCTGCAAGTCCAAGGGCCAGAACCCTGATCTCTGGCCGGCTGGCCCAGCCCTGCTTCTGGCACTTTGGAGGCCAGCGGGCCCTTGACCACCTGCTGGGATGGGAAAGGGAAGGGTCCACGAATTGCACCCTAGAAACTTAGTAGGGTGCATGGGTTTCAAAACCCGGTGGCCGCCCAGGCAGAAAACAAGGGAGG
>NW_011457965.1:0-550 GCF_000754665.1 Bison bison bison | reverse complement strand
TCAGAGACCTCCAGGACAATATTAAACGCTACAACATAAGAATCATAGGGGTCCCAGAAGAAGAAGACAAAAAGAAAGACCATGAGAAAATATTTGAAGAGATAATAGCTGAAAAAGTTCCCTAAAAATGGCGAAGGAAATAACACCCAAGTCCAAGAAACCCAGAGAGTCCCAAATGGGATAAACCCAAGGAGAAACACCCCAAGACACATATTAATCAATTCACAAAGATCAAACACAAAGAACAAATATTAAAAAGCAGCAAGGGAAAAACAACAAATAACACACAAGGGAATTCCCATAAGGATAACAGCTGATCTTTCAATAGAAACTCTTCAAGCCAGGAGGAAATGGCAAGACATACTTAAAGTGATGAAAGAAAATACCCTACAGCCCAGATTATTGTACCCAGCAAGGATCTCATTCAAATATGAAGGAGAAATCAAAAGCTTCTCAGACAAGCAAAAGCTGAGAGAATTCAGCACCACCAAACCAGCTCTCCAACAAATACTAAAGGATATTCTCTAGACAGGAAACACAAAAATGGTGT
>NW_011457964.1:0-506 GCF_000754665.1 Bison bison bison | reverse complement strand
GGGAAGTCCAATCTTCCATTCGAGTTGCGAAGGCAAGCTGGGGATTCCTCTCGAGTGACTGCAGGGCCAATAGACCTCATCTGGGCTTGTGTCCAGAAGCCAATGTTCCTCTCCAGGGGCGACCGGGATCTCGGGGTTGCATTCCAGACGCACCCGGGGAGACAGGCATTCATCTCGAGTGGAAGCAAAGAACCCCCTCTGCTCTCGAGTCGCGTCGGGTATGTCTTGGAGCTCACTGGGTGGACTAAAGGGAGTCAAGCCTCCTGAGGCGTTTGGAGAGAGGTCGCGAGGTTGGCCTCTAGGCCATGCAGGAGACGAAGGCCCTCATCTCCGCGATGACGGGGGAGTCTCGGGGTGGTTCTCGAGCGGCGGCCCCAGGGTGCAGTTTCTCACGAGGTACGACGGCGAGGTCAGTGAGCCTCTCGTGGGGCGCCAGGAAAGTCGGGTCTCCATGCGAGTGGCGAGGGGGAGCGCGTCATTGCTCTCGAGTTATGGTAGGGGAATCT
>NW_011457963.1:4807-5278 GCF_000754665.1 Bison bison bison | reverse complement strand
TTTCAGACTCCGATCGCAGTGTCCCTGCAGACTCGGGACAGGAGAGTCAGGCCTCGTCTTGGTTTGAGGCATGGAACCCGGCTTGCCTCTCGAGGTGTCCCCGGGGAGAGAGGCCACTTGTCGAGCTGGATTTGGAACCTGGGGATTTTTTCCGAACGATGCAAGGGCGAGTCACTGCCCCTTCGTGTTGACTTCATTCACAGGGTGGAGTTCGGAGAGGTGTCCGGGCATCGGGTTCTTACCAAGGGTAGACCGGAAAATCGGGGTGCTTCGCAATGTGGAAGCACCCACGAGGCCACGTCTGGAATGGCGTCGTGAGACCGGCCTCATCCTGAGGTGCGACCGGAAGGTCGGGAACCCCTTCCAGACAAAGCAGGGGAGTCGACCCTCCTGTGGAGATCAGGAGGGTCGAAGGGGCTCAGAGGAAGTGGTGCCGGAAAACCTCGGTGTTCCTCTCCAGGGAGACCGGGA
>NW_011457963.1:0-487 GCF_000754665.1 Bison bison bison | reverse complement strand
CTCGACTTGTGCAGGTGACCTCAGGGGGCTTCTCATGGTGGCTCTGAGAAGTCAGGGAAACTGGAGGTGGGAGGGGCCTCTCGGGACTCCACGGGGTTTGGTGCATTGGAAGAGGGCCTCATCTCCAGTTGAGGCAGGAACCTCAGGCTTCCTCTGATTTCAGACTCCGATCGCAGTGTCCCTGCAGACTCGGGACAGGAGAGTCAGGCCTCGTCTTGGTTTGAGGCATGGAACCCGGCTTGCCTCTCGAGGTGTCCCCGGGGAGAGAGGCCACTTGTCGAGCTGGATTTGGAACCTGGGGATTTTTTCCGAACGATGCAAGGGCGAGTCACTGCCCCTTCGTGTTGACTTCATTCACAGGGTGGAGTTCGGAGAGGTGTCCGGGCATCGGGTTCTTACCGAAGGGTAGACCGGAAAATCGGGGTGCGTTCGCAATGTGGAAGCACCCACGAGGCCACGTCTGGAATGGCGTCGTGAGACCGGCCTC
>NW_011457962.1:0-511 GCF_000754665.1 Bison bison bison | reverse complement strand
ATGCGAGTGGCGAGGAGGAGCGCGTCATTGCTCCCGAGCCATGCTAGGGGAATCTGGCCTGGAGACGTTTTGAAGAAGGTCTCTCGAGGTCTTTCCCGGGTTGAGGCAGGAAACCCTGGGTTCCCTCGACTTGTGCAGGTGACCTCAGGGGGCTTCTCATGGTGGCTCTGAGAAGTCAGGGAAACTAGAGGTGGGAGGGGCCTCTCGGGACTCCACTGGGTTTGGTGCACTGGAAGAGGGCCTCATCTCCAGTTGAGGCAGGAACCGCAGGGTACCTCTGATTTCAGATCCGATCGCAGGGTCCCTGCAGACTCGGGACAGGAGAGTACGGCCTCTTCTTGGGTTGAGGCATGGAACTCCGCTTGCCTCTCGAGATGTCCCCGGGGAGAGAGGCCGCTTGTCGAGCTGTATTTGGAACCTGGGGTTTTTTCCGAACGATGCATGGAAAAACTGCCCCTTCGTGTTGACTTCATTCACAGGGTGGAGTTCGGAGAGGTGTCCGGGCATCGGG
>NW_011457961.1:0-551 GCF_000754665.1 Bison bison bison | reverse complement strand
AAAACTCCAAGCACCTGTAAAATGTGATGGCTTTTCAAAGATCTGCTTCACTAGCTGACCGTCTGGACAGGAGAAAAAGAGTCTTGTTTTGAGTAAGGCACTCCATAAACTTCAATTATTATAGGAAATATATATTTTTAAAATATAGTGACAGTTTAACTGTGTTAACATAGGTAGCTAAAACTGACTTTAAAATTGAGATAATATGCTGCTGAAATATTTTTCTATTCTTCTCAAGTTGAGAAGAGCTGGATATTAAGACATTTTAAGTGTAACAAATTTAAGTTTTAAGTTCCCCCTAGCAACTTGGAACCAGAGAGAAATCCTGAAGCACTTAAAGGAGTATATGGTGTGGATATATAATATATTGTTACATGAGGAAATAATTCAAATATTTAAATATTTAAAACTATTAGTGGAGGTGTATTATTTGAGGCTATTATCTTTGTATGTTTAAAGGAACGATATTTTGAGTCTGGCTATGTTTCTCTATTTTACCTTGGTTTGAAAGGTCACTAATAATGTTCTTCTTTGGTTTTAGTTGAAGTTAT
>NW_011457960.1:0-506 GCF_000754665.1 Bison bison bison | reverse complement strand
ACTGAACAACAACAATAATATGTGTTAGTAAATCTGAAAACTTGAAGCTATACCTCCAGCTATGACATCTGCTGTCGAAGTATGTAAAGTGAATCTTGGTTACAGAATAGATTTAACTGGTCTCACAAGCGACAGCAGAAGCCACATAGTCTGCCAACAACAAAAGACCATACCGCTTCAGCTCTTACACCCACCGACCTTCTCCTAATTGAGAAAAAAGCTGAGTGCATAGAATACAAGTAATCACCTTTAAGCCATAATTTAGATGGAAAAACAAGTCTCAGATATAATTGTAAGTATTAAACCTTTAAAATTTCACACTGTTGTATCAGAGCAAGCAGAAGCTTTTCAAAGAAATTCCCTAATCATTGGAAGATGAAGAGAAATGACATTGCCCCTATGTAAATAAAGTATGCTGCTAAGTCACTTCAGTCGTGTCCAACTCTGTGTGACCCCATAGACGGCAGCCCACCAGGCTCCCCCATCCCTGGGATTCTCCAGGCAAG
>NW_011457959.1:0-509 GCF_000754665.1 Bison bison bison | reverse complement strand
AGCAACGAACAGTCAGAACAACGGCAGATTTCATTTCAAAATAGCAGTGGAATTAAAGAAGCTTTTACTTTCTCAGGCACTAGATAAACACTGTTTAGTGTATCATTACTAAGAAAAGTTAAAGTCTTTCTATTTTGTTTATGGATGTTTTTTTTTTTCCTTTTCTGCTCATGTCTGTTTATCTCTATCATCTATGAAGCTCTGGTCATCACACATAATTTAGGGCAAAAATGTCTCATAATGGCAGATTCAAGGAGCTCCTAGAAGTATCCCGAAATTCACATAGTAAAACACATTGGACTAAAATCTTGTCTTTAGCTCTAGGACTTAAGGGCATAAGTTAGACACTTCTACATTCTTAAAGTTCAACGGCAAAACATGTTAGGTGTAAATTAAGTGTCAGACAATACGTTGGGTTCCTGGGGGGTGTTTGGAACAGAAGAGGAATTTTCTTGAAGGGCTCACAGTTTGGTAGTGAAAAAAGATAATATGATACACTATAAGGACAC
>NW_011457958.1:0-530 GCF_000754665.1 Bison bison bison | reverse complement strand
GGTGAAGGATAGAGAGGCCTGGTGTGCTGGAGTCCACGCGGTCACACAGAGTTGGACGATTGAGCGAACTGAACAACAACTACTTGTTAATCAGCTACACCCAATACAAATAAAAAGTTCTTTAAAAAAATTGAAGGCTTTCTGTTCCCACTAGCTTATTCTTCCCTGCCTGGTAAAAGTATGCAGTTAGCAGTGTCAGTAGGAATCTCCACCATGAAGACCAACCCTGTCTTTTTTGGCTGTGCCACAAGGCTTGTGGGATTTTAAGTCCCCAACTAGGGATTGAACCTGTTCCCCCTGCAGTGGAAGTACTGACTCCTAACCACTGGACTGCCAGGGAATTCCCAATCCTGTCTTTTTTACAGATGAGCCCAAGTATTAATGTCATGCCTAAAGCTGGCGAGACAGGCCTAGAGATTTAGAATTCAGACCTTGAGTCTCTGGGTCCTCCTGCCAGGCCCTTGAGCCGGCACCCACTGCACCCTGTCCTAGCTCTGTACCTGCCCGGCCTCTGCTGGCACTGCCCTGAG
>NW_011457957.1:0-508 GCF_000754665.1 Bison bison bison | reverse complement strand
TGCCTGTCTCCTCTGGTGCGTCTTGAATGCAACCCGGAGATCCCTGTCGCCCCTGGAGACGAACATTGGCTTCTGGACACAAGCCTAGATGAGATCTTTTTGGCCCTGCAATCACTCGAGAGTAACCCCCAGCTTTTCTTTGGAACTGGAGTCGAAGATTGGACTTCCCTGGGCCAACACAAGAGGCATCCTGTATTCCCCGTCGTAACTCGAGAATCCCGCCGCAACTCCAGAAAACCACGTGGTTCTCCCGTCATCCCAAGAGGAATCCCTTTCCTGCTACAGCGTCTCAGGAGAAGTCCCACGTTAGGAATTGGAGGTCGAAACAGTACTTGGCACCCTTGATGCGACCCACAAAGTTCCCCGACATCCCGATCTCCCTCGAGAGCAACACCGAGGTTTTCCGGCACCACTTCCTCTGAGCCCCTTCTACCCTCCTGATCTGGACAGGAGGGCCGACTCCCCTGCTTTGTCTGGAACGGGTTCCCGACCTTCCGGTCGCACGTAA
>NW_011457956.1:0-535 GCF_000754665.1 Bison bison bison | reverse complement strand
ATACTATTAAGAGAAGTCAGGCTGTATATTAAGACCATGGAAGCAAGTTGTGCCTTTGAAACTGGCAAGGCATGCAATCATTTCCCTCAGTCTTGCACAACAGGTTACAACTTCATCCATTTTAATAGGCCCCATTCTCTGATATTAAGACTTGGTCATCAGGATAAAGTTTTCAGGCCTCCACTTAGGAAGCTGACATTTTGCATATTCTATCCCACAGATGTCAAGTTGCAATGTATCTAAATTTTCAGTTTCCTCTTTGGGTGGATATATTGAATTCAAAGGGTTGTAAGGGTAACATGTAGTTTACCATTGGGGCTTTTGATTTATTTCTAACACCTGCTGCTTAAAAGTCTGTAGAACTGAACTTTTATTTATTTATTTTTATTTATTTATTTATTTTGATTTTTATTTTATTTTTAAATTTTACATAATTGTATTAGTTTTCCCAAATATCAAAATGAATCCACCACAGGTATACATGTGTTCCCCATCCTGAACCCTCCTCCCTCCTCGTCCCCATACCATCCCTCTG
>NW_011457955.1:0-503 GCF_000754665.1 Bison bison bison | reverse complement strand
CTAGCAGCAGCAGCAGCAGCAGCAGTGCATAGATATCAAAAGGGTTAGAACAAGTCAGGTAGGATCACACAAGTCACCGTGAAGCAATACTCTCCACTTAGCCAAAGCTAACAAAAGATTTCTGTTCTAGGTCAACCTAGAAGAGATCACGGAAGAGGTAAAGAAACTTAAAATCCATTAGCAAAGGCAGTTCAACCTCTCAAGAAACCTTGCGGTAGGCACAACACTGTTTTCTGGGGGTCCACTTTCCCTACAACCTCCTTATCCCATTCTGTACCCATTCCTTTGCTTCTCCAATCCTGAAACTGCCACCTGGAAGAAAGAACGACGTCGTTTGCCTTCAGAAAATGCGATTTCATTCCACATACCTTCTTTTAATACCAAGTCATACATTTCCCTTCAGCAACCAAGAACTGACTTTTATATTGGCATTCGACAGATTGGTGAACATACCTATCAGTGATAGTAGCGCCCCCCCCCCACTCCCCCGCACACGCACACAC
>NW_011457954.1:0-646 GCF_000754665.1 Bison bison bison | reverse complement strand
GGCGACCGGGATCTCGGGGTTGCGTTCCAGACGCACCCGGGAGACAGGCATTCATCTCGAGTGGAAGCAAAGAACCCCGCTCTGCTCTCGAGTCGCGAAGGGTATCTCTTGGAGCTCACTGGGTGGACTAAAGGGAGTCAAGCCTCCTGAGGCGTTTGGAGAGAGGTCGCGAGGTTGGCCTCTAGGCCATGCAGGAGACGAAGGCCCTCATCTCCGCGATGACGGGGGAGTCTCGGGGTGGTTCTCGAGCGGTGGCCCCAGGGTGCGGTTTCTCATGAGGTACGACGGCGAGGTCAGTGAGCCTCTCGTGGGGCGCCAGGGAAGTCGGGTCTCCATGCGAGTGGCGAGGGGGAGCGCGTCATTTTTCTCGAGTCATGGTAGGGGAACCTGGCCTCGAGACGTGTTGAAGAAGGTCTCTCGAGGTCTTTCTCGGGTTGAGGCAGGAAAACCTGGCTTCCCTCGACTTGAGCAGGTGACCTCAGGGGGCTTCTCATGGTGGCTCTGAGAAGTCAGGGAAACTGGTGGTGGGGGGGGGCCTCTCGGGACTCCACGGGGTTTGGTGCATTGGAAGAGGGCCTCATCTCCAGTTGAGGCAGGAACCTCAGGGTTCCTCTGATTTCAGACTCCGATCGCAGGGTCCCTGCAG
>NW_011457953.1:0-539 GCF_000754665.1 Bison bison bison | reverse complement strand
CCACCAAACCCCGTCGGACGTCCCGACGACGGCCCCCCCCCACCTCCCAGTTTCCCTGACTTCTCAGAGCCACCGTGAGAAGCCCCCTGAGGTCACCTGCACAAGTCGAGGAAAGCCAGGCTTTCCTGCCTCAACCCGAGAAAGACCTCGAGAGACCTTCTTCAACACGTCTCGAGGCCAGGTTCCCCTACCATGACTCGAGAGCAATGACGCGCTCCCCCTCGCCACTCGCATGGAGACCCGACTTCCCTGGCGCCCCACGAGAGGCTCACTGACCTCGCCGTCGTACCTCGTGAGAAACCGCACCCTGGGGCCGCCGCTCGAGAACCACCCCGAGACTCCCCCGTCATCGCGGAGATGAGGGCCTTCGTCTCCTGCATGGCCTAGAGGCCAACCTCGCGACCTCTCTCCAAACGCCTCAGGAGGCTTGACTCCCTTTAGTCCACCCAGTGAGCTCCAAGAGATACCCGTCGCGACTCGAGAGCAGAGCGGGGTTCTTTGCTTCCACTCGAGATGAATGCCTGTCTCCCCGGGTGCGT
>NW_011457952.1:0-511 GCF_000754665.1 Bison bison bison | reverse complement strand
TTTACGACCCTCTCCTTGTGACAGCGGTCAGTCAATCAGGACACTTATTTCTCCAGGGCTGATTATTCTCAAAACAGATGCCACCAGTAAAGTTACATTCCTACAGGGTGAGGGTGTAGTGGGTTTTAGTTAAGGAAAGAATTTACTTAGCCTAAGGTCTAACGTGATTAATATCAAAGGTTAATACTTATTTCTTCTATATATTCATTAATGTGTGTAAGGGCAGGGGATATGGAGACTTAGCAACAAACATTGGCTCAACAAATGAAAAACCCTTCATCAACACAATTTCTAATTAGCCCACTCACTATACTTATAGTTTTCTAACTTCTCTAAAGAACCTGTTTTTAGAGGGTTTAAAGCATCTCGTGCCTCTCACGGTTGGGAGGCTGTGAGCAATCACATGTGGCCGGAGGAGCCTGTCAGGCAGGCTAGAGAACCTTCAGAGGAGTTTGTAGGTTAAAACACTCTTGTCACACCCAAGAGTTTTTAATGACTGGAGCTCTAGGTT
>NW_011457951.1:0-501 GCF_000754665.1 Bison bison bison | reverse complement strand
TCTCCTGAGACGCTGTAGCGGGAAAGGGCTTCATCTTGCGATGACGGGGGAACCACGTGGTTTTTCTCGAGTTGCGGCGGGATTCTCGAGTTACGACGGGGAATTCGGGATGCCTCTTGTGTTGGGCCCCAGGGAAAGTCCAATCTTCCATTCGAGTTGCGAAGGAAAGCTGGGGATTGCTCTCGAGTGACTGCAGGGCCAATAGACCTCATCTAGGCTTGTGTCCAGAAGCCAATGTTTCTCTCCAGGGGCGACCGGGATCTCGGGGGTTGCATTCCAGATGCACCCGGGGAGACAGGCATTCATCTCGAGTGGAAGCAAAGAACCCCGCTCTGCTCTCGAGTCGCGACGGGTATCTCTTGGAGCTCACTGGGTGGATTAAAGGGAGTCAAGCCTTCTGAGGCGTTTGGAGAGAGGTCGCGAGGTTGGCCTCTAGGCCATGCAGGAGACGAAGGCCCTCATCTCCGCGATGACGGGGGAGTCTCGGGGTGGTTCTCGAGC
>NW_011457950.1:0-527 GCF_000754665.1 Bison bison bison | reverse complement strand
ACAGGGTGGAGTTCGGAGAGGTGTCCGGGCATCGGGTTCTTATCAAGAGGGACCGGGAAATCGGGGTCCTTCGGAATGTGGAACCACCCACGAGGCCACGTCTGGAATGTCGTCGTGAGACCGGCCTCATCCTGAGGTGTGACTGGAAGGTCGGGAACCCCTTCCAGACAAAGCAGGTGAGTCGACCTCCTGTCCAGATCAGGAGGGTAGAAGGGGCTCAGAGGAAGTGGTGCCGGAAAACCTCGGTGTTCCTCTCGAGGGAGACCGGGATGTCGGGGAACTTTGTGGGTCGCATCAAGGGTGCCAAGTACCGTTTGGACCTCAAATACCTAACGTGGGACTTCTCCTGAGACACTGTAGCGGGAAAGGGCTTCCTCTTGCGATGACGGGGGAACCACGTGGATTTTCTCGAGTTGCGGCAGGATTCTCGAGTTACGACGGGGAATTCAGGATGCCTCTTGTGTTGGCCCAGGGAAATCCAATCTTCCATTCGAGTTGCGAAGGAAAGCTGGGGATTGCTCTCGAGT
>NW_011457949.1:0-528 GCF_000754665.1 Bison bison bison | reverse complement strand
GTCAACACGAAGGGGCAGTGACTCGCCCGTGCATCGTCCGGAAAAGACCCCCAGGTTCCAAATACCGCTCGACAAGTGGCCTCTCTCCCCGGGGACACCTCGAGAGGCAAGCGGAGTTCCATGCCTCAACCCAAGACGAGGCCTGACTCTCCTGTCCCCAGTCTGCAGGGACCCTGCGATCGGAGTCTGAAATCAGAGGAACCCTGAGGTTCCTGCCTCAACTGGAGATGAGGCCCTCTTCCAATGCACCAAACACCGTGCAGTCCCGAGAGGCCCCCCCCGCCCACCTCCAGTTTCCCTGACTTCTCAGAGCCACCATGAGAAGCCCCCTGAGGTCACCTGCACAAGTCGAGGGAAGCCAGGGTTTCCTGCCTCAACCCGAGAAAGACCTCGAGAGACCTTCTTCAACACGTCTCGAGGCCAGGTTCCCCTACCATGACTCGAGAGCAATGACGCGCTCCCCCTCGCCACTCGCATGGAGACCCGACTTCCCTGGCGCCCCACGAGAGGCTCACTGACCTCGCCGTC
>NW_011457948.1:0-535 GCF_000754665.1 Bison bison bison | reverse complement strand
GCCCTTTCCCGCTACAGTGTCTCAGGAGAGTCCACGTTAGGTATTGGAGGTCGAATGGTACTTGGCACCCTTGATGCGACCCACAACGTGCCCCGACATCCCGGTCTTCCTCGAGAGGACACCCAGGTTTTCTGGCACCACTTCCTCTGAGCCCCTTCTACCCTCCTGATCTGGACAGGAGGGTCGACTCCCCTGCTTTGTCTGGAAGGGGTTCCCGACCTTCCGGTCGCACCTCAGGATGAGGCCGGTCTCACGACGACATTCCAGACGTGGCCTCGTGGGTGGTTCCACATTCCGAAGGACCCCGATTTCCCGGTCCCCTCCTTGATAAGAACCCGATGCCCGGACACCTCTTCGAACTCCACCCTGTGAATGAAGTCAACACGAAGGGGCAGTGACTCGCCCGTGCATCGTCGGGAAAAGACCCCCAGGTTCCAAATACCGCTCGACAAGTGGCCTGTCTCCCCGGGAACACCTCGAGAGGCAAGCGGAGTTCCATGCCTCAACCCAAGACGAGGCCTGACTCTCCTGTCCC
>NW_011457947.1:0-542 GCF_000754665.1 Bison bison bison | reverse complement strand
AATTAAGATATAAAGAGTAATAGAATGAGAATAGCTCAGTGAGGAAATTCAGTGAAGAAAAGAGGCTGAGAATTCAGCCAGAAGGTAAGAGAAAGAACGACATGGTGAGACCAAGTTTCGGTGAACAAGGCCCGTACTTTATTTTTCAAAGAGTTTTTTTACCTTAAGTTATGCATAGAGGATAATGGGGGAAGGGGTAGAGTCTTGCATCAAACCAGGCTTTCTTCCTGCAAACTTATCATATGCAAACGCTTCGGTGATTTGCATCATCTTCTGGCCCGGAGGCCTGTTAACATTTTAAGACCTTTTCTTCAGAAAACTCATTTTTCTCTAAAGGTGGTTGGTCAGGAGCCACCCTCCAAAAAAGCATTAGATAAAGTTGCATTCCTACAGAGCAAAGGTGTTTTGGGCTATAACAAGAAAAAGAATTAACTCAAGGTTCCCAGGTTACAAACATTAAAGCTACTACTTACACCAACTATATTAATCAATACACTGCCAGGGACACAGCAGGTAAGGGATATGGAAACTTAGCAGCAAAC
>NW_011457946.1:0-507 GCF_000754665.1 Bison bison bison | reverse complement strand
TAGACTTTGAAATAAAGGGTAGTGGAAAGAGACAAAGAAGGCCACTACATAATGGTCAAAGGATCAATCCAAGAAGAAGATATAACAATTATAAATATATATGCACCCAACATAGGAGCACTCAATACGTAAGGCAAATGCTAACAAATATGAAAGGGGAAATTAAAAACAACACAGTAATAGTGGGAGACCTTAAGACCCTACACACACCTATGGATAGATCAACCAAACAGAAAATTAGCAAGGGAACACAAACTTTAAGTGATACAATGGATCAGTTAGACCTAATTGATTTCAAAAGAACGTTTCACGCCAAAGCAATGAATTTCACCTTTTTCTCAAGTGCACATGGAACATTCTCCAGGATAGATCACATACTGGGCCACAAATCTAACCTTGGTAAACTGAAAACAAAAATCAAAATCATTTCAAGCATCTCTTCTGATCACAAAGCAGTAAGATTGCATGTCAACTACAGGGGGAAAGAAACCATGACAAATAGAAACA
>NW_011457945.1:0-501 GCF_000754665.1 Bison bison bison | reverse complement strand
ATGAGTCCGACTGCGCCTCACTGCGATGTCGTCAATAACCGATGCTGGAGAAGATGTGGAGCAAAGGGAACTCCCTCCACGGTGAGTAGGAATGGGCGTGGGTAGAGCCGGTATGGAAAAGAATATGGAGGTTCCCGAAGGAACTAAAAAGTGGAAGTAGCCTATGGTCCAGCAGTCCGACTCCCAGGCATAGATCCACCCACGGTATAAGTGAACAAGATAGATGCCCCGTTTGGGCACATCTATCTGTGCATGCGCGCGCACATGCGCATGCGCGATCGCCTCGAGGCAGGGGGTGGGGCGGGGGCCGGGGCTCTGGCTGGAGTCGGTGCAAGCCCCGGGATTGCCTGAGGCAAGCCAAAGGAGCCCCAGGTGGAGACGGGACTGCCGGTCGTCGGGTGTCCTGGAAGCCGAATGCGAATGCGGAGGGGCTCGCGGGCCGCGCGGAGGCAACCCAGGTCTGCAGCGGGAGTCGGGGCCCCGGCCACCCGCTCCCCGCGG
>NW_011457944.1:0-534 GCF_000754665.1 Bison bison bison | reverse complement strand
GCAGTCACTCGAGAGCAATCCCCAGCTTTCCTTCGCAACTCGAATGGAAGATTGGATTCCCCTGGGCCAACACAAGAGGCACCCCGAATTCCCCGTCGTAACTCGAGAATCCCGCCGCAACTCGAGAAAAACCACGTGGTTCCCCCGTCATCGCAAGATGAAGCCCTTTCTCGCTACAGCGTCTCAGGAGAAGTCCCACGTTAGGAATTGGAGGTCGAAACGGTACTTGGCACCCTTGATGCGCCCCCACAAAGTTCCCCGGCATCCCGGTCTCCCTGGAGAGGAACACCGAGGTTTTCCGGCACCACTTCCTCTGAGCCCCTTCTACCCTCCTGATCTCCACAGGAGGGTCGACTCCCCTGCTTTGTCTGGAAGGGGTTCCCGACCTTCCGGTCGCACCTCAGGATGAGGCCGGTCTCACGACGACATTCCAGACGTGGCCTCGTGGGTGCTTCCACATTGCGAAGCACCCCGATTTCCCGGTCCCCTCTTGGTAAGAACCCGATGCCCGGACACCTCTCCGAACTCCACCCT
>NW_011457943.1:0-520 GCF_000754665.1 Bison bison bison | reverse complement strand
TGGTCTGGAACCTAGACCTGAAGCTTCTGGATGATTAGCAAATGACACCAAAGTACTGAGGACGATGGAAGATCTTCACATTTCTGCAAGAGCCACACACCTCCAGAAGGAACCACAAGACTTGCCTGAAATGGTCAAGGTATAAGTATTGGACTTAACGTTGGAAGGTCTCCACCTTTGCTATGGAAGTCAAACGATCTTTCTTTGAAATGAAAATGGAGCCTACTGAACGTTCACATGCTTCTAGAGCATTTGAAAGCCCTAACTTGTAGAAATCTGCTGTACGAGTTCCTTGAAAGCAAGACCCTCTATGTATGGATATGTCTTCATGCCTTAGATTGTGCCTCGAATATAGTGTACCCATCAACCCAGGAAAGGAAAGAATTGAATCGCCAAATATACAAAGAGATCAAAAGTGCCGAGCCAAGTGACCCCTTGAGGCTTCCAAGAGCTTTTCTGTCTTTCACACACTAAGTAAATACTGAGCACCTACGATGAGCTAGGAGGCATGTAATAAGTT
>NW_011457942.1:0-520 GCF_000754665.1 Bison bison bison | reverse complement strand
CAGAGAGGATAAAGAAAAACGAATTAAAGAAATGAGGACAATCTCAGAGACCTCTAGGACAATATTAAACACTACAACATTCGAATCTTAGGGGTCCCAGAAGAAGAAGACAAAAAGAAAGACCATGAGAAAATACTTGAGAGATAATAGTTGAAAACTTCCCTAAAATGGGGAAGGAAATAATCACCCAAGTCCAAGAAACACAGAGAGTCCCAAAACAGGATAAACCCAAGGTGAAACACCCCAAGACACATATTAATCAAATTAACAAAGATCAAACACAAAGAACAAATATTAAAAGCAGCAAGGGAAAAACAACAAATAACACACAAGGGAATTCCCATAAGGATAACAGCTGATCTTTCAATAGAAACTCTCCAAGCCAGGAGGGAATGGCAAGACATACTTAAAATGATGAAAGAAAATAACCTACAGCCCAGATTATTGTACCCAGCAAGGATCTCATTCAAATATGAAGGAGAAATCAAAAGCTTTTCAGACAAGCAAAAGCTGAGAGAAT
>NW_011457941.1:0-532 GCF_000754665.1 Bison bison bison | reverse complement strand
TACCCGTCGCGATTCGAGAGCAGACGGGGTCTTTGCTTCCACTCGAGATGAATGCCTGTCTCCCCGGGTGCGTCTGGAATGCAACCCCTAGATCCCTGTCGAACCTGGAGAGGAACATTGGCTTCTGGACACAAGCCTAGATGAGGTCTATTGGCCCTGCAGTCACTCGAGAGCAATCCCCAGCTTTCCTTCGCAACTCGAATGGAAGATTGGACTTGCCTGGGCCAACACAAGAGGCAGCCTGAATTCCCCGTCGTAACTCGAGAATCCCGCCGTAACTCGAGAAAAACCACGTGGCTCCCCCGTCATCGCAAGATGAAGCCCTTTCCCGCTACAGCGTCTCAGGAGAAGTACCCCGTTAGGAATTGGAGGTCGAAAGGGCACTTGGCACCCTTGATGCGACCCACAAAGTTCCCCGAAATCCCGGTCTCCCTCGAGAGGAACACTGAGGTTTTCCTGCACCCCCTCCTCTGAGCCCTTTCTCCCCTCCTGATCTGGACAGGAGGGTCGACTCCCCTGCTTTGTCTGGAAG
>NW_011457940.1:0-510 GCF_000754665.1 Bison bison bison | reverse complement strand
CAGGAACAAGACAAGGGTGCCCACTTTCACCATCACTATTCAACATAGTTTTGGAAGTTTGGCCACAGCAATTAGAGACAATAAAAAAGAAATAAAAAGGAATCCAAAATTGGAAAAAGAAGAAGTAAAAACTCTCACTATTTGCAGATGACATGATCCTCTACATAGAAAACCCTAAAGACTCCACCAGAAAATTATTAGAACTAATCAATGATTATAGTAAAGTTGCAGGATATAAAATCAACACACAGAAATCCCTTGCATTCCTATATACTAATAATAAGAAAATAGAAAGAGAAATTAAGGAAACAATTCCATTCACCATTGCAACGAAAAGAATAAAATACCTAGGAATATATCTACCTAAAGAAACTAAAGGCCTATATATAGAAAACTATAAAACACTGGTGAAAGAAATCAAAGAGGACACTAATAGATGGAGAAATATACCATGTTCATGGATTGGAAGAATCAATACAGTGAAAATGAGTATACTACCCAAAGCAATTT
>NW_011457939.1:0-508 GCF_000754665.1 Bison bison bison | reverse complement strand
TTTTGGGTATTAGGGTGATGGTGCCCTCATAGAATTGAGTTTGGAAGTTTACCTTCCTCTGCAATTTTCTGGAAGAGTTTGAGCAGGATAGGTGTTAGCTCTTCTCTAAATTTTTGGTAGAATTCAGCTGTGAAGCCGTCTGGACCTGGGCTTTTGTTTGCTGGAAGATTTTTGATTACAGTTTCAATTTCCGTGCTTGTGATGGGTCTGTTAAGATTTTCTATTTCTTCCTGGTCCAGTTTTGGAAAGTTGTACTTTTCTAAGAATTTATCCATTTCTTCCACGTTGTCCATTTTATTGGCATATAATTGTCGATAGTAGTCTCTTATGATCCTTTGTATTTCTGTGTTGTCTGTTGTGATCTCTCCATTTTCATTTCTAATTTTATTGATTTGATTTTTTTCCCTTTGTTTCTTGATGAGTTTGGCTAATGGTTTGTCAATTTTATTTATCCTTTCAAAGAACCAGCTTTTGGCTTTGTTGATTTTTGCTATGGTCTCTTTTGTTT
>NW_011457938.1:0-505 GCF_000754665.1 Bison bison bison | reverse complement strand
CCCCGCTCTGCTCTCGAATCGCGACGGGTATCTCTTGGAGCTCACTGGGTGGACCCAAGGGAGTCAAGCCTCCTGAGGCGTTTGGAGAGAGGTCGCGAGATTGGTCTCTAGGCCATGCAGGAGACGAAGGCCCTCATCTCTCGATGACGGGGGAATCTCGGGGTTGTTCTGGAGCGGCGGCCCCAGTGTGCGGTTTCTCACGAGGAACGACGGCGAGGTCAGTGAGCCTCTCGTGGGGCGCCAGGGAAGTCGGGTCTCCATGCGAGTGGCGAGGGGGAGCGCGTCACTGCTCCCAAGCCATGGTAGGGGAATCTGGCCTCGAGACGTGTTGAAGAAGGTCTCTCGAGGTCTTTCTCGGGTTGAGGCAGGAAACCCTGGGTTCCCTCGACTTGTGCAGGTGACGTCAGGGGGCTTCTCATGGTGGCTCTGAGAAGCCAGGGAAACTGGAGGTGGGAGGGGCCTCTCGGGACTCCACTGGGTTTGGTGCATTGGAAGAGGGCCTCAT
>NW_011457937.1:0-545 GCF_000754665.1 Bison bison bison | reverse complement strand
CGGTACTTGGCACCCTTGATCGCGCCCCCACAAAGTTCCCCGGCCATCCCGGTCTCCCTGGAGAGGAACCACCGGAGGTTTTTCCGGCACCACTTTCCTCTCGAGCCCCTTTCTACCCTCCTGATCCTCCACAGGAGGGTCGACTCCCCTGCTTTTGCTGGAAGGGGTTCCCGACCTTCCGGTCGCACCTCAGGATGAGGCCGGTCTCACGACGACATTCCAGACGTGGCCTCGTGGGTGCTTCCACATTGCGAAGCACCCCGATTTCCCGGTCCCCTCTTGGTAAGAACCCGATGCCCGGACACCTCTCCGAACTCCAACCCTGTGAATGAAGTCAACACGAAGGGGCAGTGACTCGCCCGTGCATCGTCCGGAAAAGACCCCCAGGTTCCAAATACCGCTCGACAAGTGGCCTCTCTCTCCGGGGACACCTCGAGAGGCAAGCGGAGTTCCATGCCTCAACCCAAGACGAGGCCTGACTCTCCTGTCCCCAGTCTGCAGGGACCCTGCGATCGGAGTCTGAAATCAGAGGAACCCTGAGGTTC
>NW_011457936.1:0-534 GCF_000754665.1 Bison bison bison | reverse complement strand
GACCCCCAGGTTCCAAATACCGCTCGACAAGTGGCCTGTCTCCCCGGGAACACCTCGAGAGCCAAGCGGAGTTCCATGCCTCAACCCAGACGAGGCCTGGCTTTCCTGTCCCAAGTCTGCAGGGACCTTCCGATCGGAGTCTGAAGTCAGAGGAACCCTGAGGTTCCTGCCTCAACTGGAGATGAGGCCCTCTTCCAATGCACCAAACCCAGTGGGGTCCCGAGAGGCCCCTCCACCTCCACTTTCCCTGACTTCTCAGAGCCACCATGAGAAGCCCCCTGAGGTCACCTGCACAAGTCAAGGGAGGCCAGGGTTTCTGCCTCAACCCGAGAAAGACCTCGAGAGACCTTCTTCAACACGTCTCGAGCCCAGATTCCCCTACCATGACTCGAGAGCAATGACGCGCTCCCCCTCGCCACTCGCATGGAGACCCGACTTCCCTGGCGTCCCACGAGAGGCTCACTGACATCGCCATCGTACCTAGGGAGAAACCGCACACTGTGGCCGCCGCTCGAGAACAACCCTGAGACTCCC
>NW_011457935.1:0-511 GCF_000754665.1 Bison bison bison | reverse complement strand
CTTAAGGCTACTGAACAAGGCAAGAGAGAAACCCCAGAATTGAAAAGCAATTGACGTTTTTGAAGAAACATGTGCAGGTGAAGCTCTCTCCTTTTTGAGAGATGGTTAAATGCAAAATCTTGATTCAACACATATGACTTTTGTGCACTTTCTTTCAAATCTCCATGACGAACCCCTAAGGCGTCCAGGAAGAAAGGAGTAGAGTGGCAGACAAGAAGAGCAACCTTTCCCCTTGGTGCCTTCTCAACCAGCTGCTTAGTTCCTTCATCGCAAGGACTATCATTGGGCTTCTCTGGTTTGTCTGATTCTTGTTTTGGGGACCGTTTCTAGTCACAAGGCTGTGAACAGCGGGTGGGGGTGTTGGGCTCTGTGGGGTGGGGTAGCCCTTCTCTCCATTCCACATGAGACCCAGAGGACAATCCTGGCCCTGCCCACTGCATTGAGTGTGCAGCAACAGTATCAACGGTGATGCTGGTTAACAACGCATATTCCTGGAATGCACTCCGTTGGC
>NW_011457934.1:0-568 GCF_000754665.1 Bison bison bison | reverse complement strand
ACAGGAGAGTCAGGCCTCGTCTTGGTGAGGCATGGAACTCCGTTTGCCTCTCGAGGTGTCCCCGGGGAGAGAGGCCACTTGTCGAGCTGTATTTGGAACCTGGGGTTTTTTTCCGGACGAAGCACGGGCGAGTCACTGCCCTTCGTGTTGACTTCATTCACAGGGTGGAGTTTGGAGAGGTGTCCGGGCATCGGGTTCTTACCAAGAGGGGACCGGGAAATCGGGGTGCTTCGCAATGTGGAAGCACCCACGAGGCCACGTCTGGAATGTCGTCGTGAGCCCGGCCTCATCCTGAGGTGCGACCGGAAGGTCGGGAACCCCTTCCAGACAAAGCAGGGGAGTCGACCCTCCTGTCGAGATCAGGAGGGTAGAAGGGGCTCAGAGGAAGTGGTGCGGGAAAACCTCGGTGTTCCTCTCCTGGGAGACCGGGATGCCGGGGAACTTTGTGGGGGCGCATCAAGGGTGCCAAGTACCGTTTCGACCTCCAATTCCTAACGTGGGACTTCTCCTGAGACGCTGTAGCGGGAAAGGGCTTCATCTTGCGATGACGGGGGAACCACGTGGTTTT
>NW_011457933.1:0-531 GCF_000754665.1 Bison bison bison | reverse complement strand
TCGGACACGACTGAGCGACTGATCTGGTCTGATCTGATCTCAAGAAATAGTTAACATAAATTCTACCAATGCAATATCATTGGCCTTGTGCTTATCCTGATATTTTCTCTTTCAAAAGTCTGTATACATCCTGTAAAAATTATTTTTAATTGAATTTTATTTTTCTAAAAGTAAAACATGGACATTATTTTAAAAGTTAAATACTTTCTAATAGGCTTATAACAACGACAATAAAAAAGCTATTTTCCTGCCTTATCTCACCCCCCAGTCTCTCCAGACCTCCATGTCAGAAATAACTACTTTCAACTTGACTACTTTTCTAGCATTTACATGTGTTTCATTTCTGTAAAGAATTTGTATATACTATTATCTTTTGATTAATCGATTTTCAACTTTATTTATTGACTTCCTCTTAACAAAGGTAGAATCTTACCATCCCCTCTGCTTTCCCTTTGCCATACATTCAATATTACAATTTTTCTTAAATCAAAGACCTGTTAGCATATTTAGCTTATGTGCCTATTCATAGGT